>NW_027254358.1:0-300000 GCF_044704955.1 Pristiophorus japonicus
GGACACTGTCCCAGCTCCAGCGTATCTTTCCCAGCCAGCTCCTGCCAAACAGCATGGGGCCATCGCCCGGTACCACCCAGAGTGGTAACTCATGCACTGCTCCATCGTAGGAGACCTTTACGGTAGCACTGCCAATTACGGGAATCAGTTCCTTTGTATATGTTCTAAGTTTGGTACGAATGGGAGTCAGGACAGGCCTTGAAGTCTAGTTGCACAACAACATACCGAAAGTCTTTTTGCTCATTATGGACTGGCTTTGCTCATTATGGACACCGGGAGTCAATTTAATTCAACCTTCAGCATTATCGGGGGACACTTTGTAGTAAATGTGTGCATCCCATATACCTCTCCCTCTTCAGTCTGAGGTTCTGGTTCATGATGATCCACCGTGGATCTGACCTCCTCTGCAACATAGAAACATAGGAAATAGGTGCAGGAGCAGGCCATTCAGCCCTTCAAGCCTGCATCAATAAGATCATGGCTGATCATTCACCTTAGTACCCCTTTCCTGCTTTCTCTCCATACCCCTTGATCACTTTAGCCATAAGGGCCATATCTAACTCCCTTTTGAATATATCCAATGAACTGGCATCAACAACTCTCTGCGGTAGGGAATTCCACAGGCTAACAACTCTCTGAGTGAAGAAGTTTCTCCTCATCTCAGTCCTAAATGGCTTACCCCTTATCCTTAGATTATGTCGTCTGGTTCTGGACTTCCCCAACATTGGGAACATTCATCTAATCTGTCCAGTCCCATCTAAGCCAGTGTCCAATGGTCAGGCAGAACGAGCAGTTCAAACAGTCAAGCAGAGCTTGAAAAGGATAACTGAAGGCTCACTGAAGACTTGCTTATCCCGAGTCCTGCTTAGTCGCACAAGACCTCACTCGCTCACTGGGGTCCCTCGTGCTGAACTGCTCATGAAAAGGACACTTAAGACAAGGCTCTCTTTAGTCCACCCTGATCTACACGAACAGCTAGAGAGCAGGCGGCTTCAACAGACTACATATCATGATCGCGCAAATGTGTCACGTGAAATCGAAGTAAATGATCCTGTGTTGAACTATGGACAGGGTCCCAAGTGGATTGCTGGCACTGTTTTGGCCAAAGAGGGGAGTAGGGTGTTTGTGGTCAAACTTGCAAAAGGACTTACCTGCAGAAAACAACTGGACCAAATCAAACTCAGATTTACGGACTATCCAGAACAACCCACAATAGACTCTACCCTTTTCGACCCTCCAACACACACATAAGTGGCAACTGACCCAGCGGTTGACCACAAAACAGAACCCATCACCCGCAGCAGCCCAGCAAGGCTCACCACCCCCAGCAGTCCGGCAAGGCCAGTTGCACAGCAGCCCAGCGAAGGCCCAACAAACGATTCACCAATGCCAGCGTTTTCTCCGAGATGATTAACCAGAGAAAGGAAGGCCCCAGATCGACTCACATTGTAAATAGTTACACTATTGACTTTGGGGCGGGAAACATAGAAAATAGGTGCAGGAGCATGCCATTCAGCCCTTCGAGCCTGCACCGCCATTCAATATGATCATGGCTGATCATGCAACTTCAGTACCCCACTCCTGCCTTCTCTCCATACAGGGGGGAGTGTTATGTATGTAAACCTATAATTACCATGTATAACCACCAGAGGGCTTATCCCCTGGAGTCCCAAGGGATCCCACAATCTCTTGGGAGCACGTGTATATAAGAAGGCCTCACAGGCTGCAGAGGCACTCAGAGATCTTTAATAAAGGACTACGATCACACCTACTTTGAGCTTGCAGTATTTAGTCTAACTCTTTATCCAAGACATAACACTAACCTTTTATGTTTCATGCGCAAGTATCCTCAAGTCCCACTGTACTTTGCAATTTTTCTCCATTTAAATAATAACTTGCTCTTTGATTTTTTTCTGCCAAAGTGCATGACCTCACACTTTTCAACAATATATTCCATCTGCCAAATTTTTGCCCACTCACTTAGCCTGTCTATGTCCTTTTGCAGATTTTTTGTGTCCTCCTCACACATTGCTTTTCCTCCCATCTTTGTATCGTCAGCAAACTTGGCTACGTTACACTCTGTCCCTTCTTCCAAGTCGTTAATATAGAGTGTAAATAGTTGGGGTCCCAGCACTGATCCCCGTGGCACCCCACTAGTTTCTGATTGCCAACCAGAGAATGAACCATTTATCGTGACTCTCTGTTTTCTGTTAGTTGGCTAATCCTGTATCCATGCTAATATATTACCCCCAACCCCGTGAACTTTTATCTTGTGCAGTAACCTTTTAGGTGGCACCTTGTCAAATGCCTTCTGGAAGTCCAAATACATCACATCCACTGGTTCCCCTTTATCCACCTTGTTCGTTACATCCTCAAATAATTCCAGAAAATTTGTCAAACATGACTTCCCCTTCTTAAATCCATGCTGACTCTGCCTGACCGAATTATGCTTTTCCCAATATCCTGCTACTGCTTCTTTAATAATGGACTCCAACATTTTCCCAACCACGGATGTTAGGCTAACTGGTCTATAGTTTCCTGATTTTTGTCTGCCTCATTTTTTAAATAGGGGCATTACATTTGCAGTTTTCCAATCTGCTGGGATCACCCCAGAATCCAGGGAATTTTGGTAAATTACAACCAATGCATTCACTATCCCTGCCGCTACTTCTCTTAAGACCCTAAGATGCAAGCCACCAGGTCCAGGGGATTTATCCGCTTTCAGTCCCATTATCTTACTGAGTACCACCTCCTTAGTGATTGTGATTGTGTTAAGTTCCTCCCCCGCTACAGCACCTTGACTATTCACTTTTGGGATATTGTTATTGTCCTCTACCGTAAAGACTGATACAAAATATTTGTTCAGAGTTTCTGCCATCTCCATGTTCCCCGATCTTGTCCTCTAAGGGACCAACATTTACTTTAGCCACTCTTTTCCTTTTTATATACTTATAGAAACTCTTGCTATCTGCTTTTATATTTTGTGCTAGTTTACTTTCATAGTCTATCTTCCCTTTCTTAATCATTTTTTTAGTCATTGTTTGCTGGCTTTTAAAAGCTTCCCAGTCTTCTGTCCTCCCAATAGTTTTGGCCACTTTGTATGCCCTTGTTTTTAATTGGATACCACCCTTTGTTTCTTTAGTTAGCCACGGATGGCTATCTTTTCTCTTGCACCCTTTCCTCCTCACTGGAATATATTTTTCTTGAGAGTTGTGAAATATCTCCTAAAATGTACACCACTGTCCATCAACCATCCTACACTTTAATCTATTTTCCCAGTCCACTTTAGCCAACTCTGCCCTCATACGTTCATAGTCTCCTTTATTTAAGCTCAGTATGCTGGTTTGAGATCCAACTTCCTCATTGTCCATCTGAATTTGAAATTCAGTTGTGCTATGATCACTCCTTCCATGGGAATCCTTTACTTGGAGATTGTTTATTAATCCTGTCTCATTGCACAGGACCAGATCTAAGATAGCCTGCCCCCTGGTTGGTTCCGTTACATACTGCTCAAGGAACCCATCCCTTATGCACTTCCTCAAGGCTACCCTGATCAATTTGATTTGTCCAATCAATATGGAGTTTAAAATCACCCATGATTATTGCTGTCCCCTTCTTACAAGCCCCCACTATTTCCTGGTTTATACTCCGTCAAGGATATTGGTCCCGGCTCTGTTGAGGCGCAACCCGTCCGGCTTGTACAGGTCCCACCTCCCCCAAAAGCCATCCCAATGCCTCAGGAAACTAAAGCCCTCCCTCCTGCACCATCTCTCCAGCCATGTATTCATCTGCTCTATCCTCCTATTTCTGTACTCACTTGCTTGTGGCACCGGAAGTAATCCTGAGATTACTACCTTTGAGGTCCTGCTTTTTAATCTCTCTCCTAGCTCCCTAAACTCTGCCTGGAGGACCTCGTCCCTCTTTCTACCTATGTCATTAGTCCTGATATGGACCATGACCTCTGGCTGTTCACCCTCTGCCCCCAGAATTTCCTGCAGCCGCTCATGACATCCTTGAGCCTGGCACCAGGGAGGTAACATACCATCCTGGAGTCACGTCTGCGGCCACAGAAACGCCTGTCTGCTCCCCTGACTGTCGAATTCCCTACCACTATTGCTCTTCCATTCTTCTTCCTCCCCCCTGTGCAGCTGAGCCACCCGTGGTGCCGTGGATTTAGCTCTGACTGCACTCCCCAGAGACACCATCACCCTCACCGGTACTCAGAGCAGAATACCAGTTGGAGAGCGAGATGTACTCAGGGGACACCTGCCCTAGCTGCCTAGTCCTCCTCTTCTGTCCGGCGGTCACACAATCCCTATCTGCCTGCACACTCTTAAGCTGCGGGGTGACCACCTCTAGAAACGTGCTATCCACATCGCTCTCAGTCTCAAGGATGCACCACAGTGACTCCTGCCGCCGATCAAGCTCCAAAACACGGAGCTGGAGTTGGTGCAGCTGGAGACACCTCCTGCACACGTGGTCGTCCCAGCTGCGCCAAGCGTCCAGGATTTCCCACACGCCACAGGATGTGCAATCCACGGGACTAAGCTGCCCTGCCATCCCTCTAGTTGCACTCGGAACTATCGAGTAGAACTAAACTCTAAACCTTAGCAAAACACACCCAGCCGCTACTCAGCAAACAGCTGATTTAATTAATTAGTTCTCCTTGGATAATAAAGATCACTGATCTATTCGATTGCAGTTCCTAACTTACACCAATGCCCAAGGTTTTTTAAAGAAAAGAAAAATACTCACCAATCCACCAGTCAATCACTTACGTGCTTGGCTGTGACGTCAACTTCGATTTTGATTCTTTTTACTTTTTGTCCCTTACTCCTGTCGCTGCTGCAGTTCGTTCCTCCTGATCTCCGGCTCCTGGTCCCGATTTCCTCCCGATCCCCGGCTCCTCCCGATCTCCGGCTCCTCCTGATATCCGGCTCCTTCCGATCCCTGGCCCCTCCCGAACTGTGCTGCCTTTTCAAACCCCCGCTCTGGTCTGGTCTTGCGATCCAATGTCATGTCCACCTGTTTCATCTTCCTGGTAAATACTGAAGCAAAATAATTATTCAATATTTCTACCATCTCTCTATCTTTACCTATGTATCATCCTGTCTATCCCTTAATGGCCCTATTCCCATCCCAACCTTCCTTTTTTACTGATGTTCCTGTAAAATATTTTACTCTGTTTTATGTTCCTTGATAATTTAATTTCATAGTTCCTCAGCTTTTCTCCAATCTATTACCCTGGTTTTCGTCAGATTTATGTCCTTCTCAATTATCATCTTAAAGCATGTTATATTATGGTCACTATTGCCTAGATGTTCCCCTACTTTTACATCTCTTATCAGCTCTGGTTCATTCTACATTACTGGATTTAATAGTGACTCCTTCCTTGTTGGGCTTTTTATATATTGGGTTAGAAAGGAGTCCTGTACACATTGTATGAACTCCATTTCATTATCCCCTTTACCTACCTCTTCTGTCCAATTAATATCGGGGTAGTTGAAATTCACCAGGATTATTATTCTTTGATTTTTACTCATTTCCCTAATTTGTCTACATATTTCTTCCTCCACCTCCCTTTCACTATTAGGTAGTCTGCAGACTACACCTATTAGTGTGATTGATCCTTTATTATCTTTTATCTCTATCCACATGGATTCCATTTCTGTCTTTCTGATAGCTGCGCCACTTTTTCTACTGCCATTATGTTATCCCTAATAAGTAATGCTCCTCCACCTCCCCTTTTTCCCACTGTATCTTTTCTAAATATGTTGTACCCTGCAATGTTTAATTCCCAGTCCTGATTTTTCTGGAGCCATGTCTCAGTAATCCCTACTATGTCTGCTTCCTCACAACGTATGATTGCTTTCAGCTCCCCTGTTTTATTATGGACACTGTGTGCAATGCTGTACAGGCAGTTTAACTCATTTTAATAGGATTTCCTTTCACTTTATGTTTAACCATCTTTTTAGATTCCTGTTCTGTAACTCTATTAATTCCCTTGCCATCAATGTCCTCCCTTACTTTATTCTTTCTTGTGTTCTTTTTTCCTGTTTTATTTATAGTTAGGCTGGTTCCATTTCTTGTAGATCCCTCCCCACTTCTTACTAGTTTAAAGCTTTAGCCACCTCCCTATTTACCCTTTCCGCTTGGACACGGGTCCCATCCCGGTTAAAGTGGAGCCCTTACCATCGGTACAGCTCTATAAGAAAAAAATAAATAAGAGCAGGAGTAGGGCATTTGGCCCTTCGAGCCTGCTCCGCCATTCAATAAGATCATGGCTGATCTGATCCTGGCCTCAACCCCACTTTCCCAGCTCCTTCCTGTCCTAGAACTGGTGCTGGCGTCCCATGAAAAGGCAGCCCTCATTCCCACATCAGGCACAAATCATTTAAAGTTGCAACACAGGTTAACAAAACAATTAAAAAAATGCAAACAAAGCACTGGGGTTCATTTCCAGAGGAATAGAATTGAAAAGCAGAGGGGGGTTATATTAAACTTAAATCGAATCTTGGTGAGACCACACTGGGCAGGCACACTGTGACAGTTCTGGTCCCCATATTACAAAAAGAATGTTGAGGACTGGAGAAGGCACAAAATATTTTTCAAGGATGATTTTAACTACCAGGATAGACTGAACAGGCTGGGACCCTTTTCTCTAGAAAATAGAAGGCTGAGCACTGACCTTATCAAGGTCTTTAATACTATGAAGGGGTCCGATCGGGTTGACAGAAAGATGATTTGCCCAATTGTGGAGGTCCAAGGGCTAGAAATTCTGTCGCGCCCCAATTTGGACGTTAACTTTTGCAAAGTAGTGTCAGGAAATTCAGCTTTGGTGCTCCGAGGGAACTGGAGCACGAAATCAGTTGCTATAAATTCCTCTTCGGGCGCTAAAGTCCAAGAGTGGGGTGGTGACGGCAGAGCGCTGAATAATTTGTAGCTCATTGCTAACGGTATCAGAGGTTGCTTCCCAAGCTTAAAGGGTAGAGCCTATGATGGTGCACAATCTACTTGTCGGGAATTCTATATTGCAAGGCAACCTGCGTGACAGCCATTACTGCCCCAAGTACTCCCACACAGTGGAGAGCTTGGACATTTTGCACCAGTGAAACAGCAAAAACTTTCAGCAGGCACCAGACTGGTGCAGATAATAAAGGTTGGCCGACCTGAAAGCCATTCCCTTTAATTAGCGCTCCCCAAGCGGCCAGCCATGTTGACATCGCCTCCTCTTCCTGCCGTTGTTGATGCCCGGCGATACAGCAGCGGGCAGGAGGTAATCTCACATCCCGGGCGGTAACGGGGTGCTGAGCACTTTATGACGTCACGATCTGCGAGGCGCTGGAGGCCCAGGCGGTGAGAGTTCGTGCCAGTGCTAAACCGGCACTGAAGTCTGCCAGCATTGCTGAACTTGCTGCACCCGGTCACTGGTCTCTCAGCACCCCGCTGGCGACCCCACCAGGCACCAATGGGAGGCACGAAGGAGCCGAATTACTCCACCACCCCAAAAGTGGAGAGCATCAGTATAAGACAGTCATTGGTCAATACAATAAGCAATTCACGATCAATTTCTTTACTCAGAGAGTGGTTAAAATGTGGAACTCGATATACCTGGAGTAATAGAGGCCAATCACATCGAAGCATTTAAGAGGAAATTAGGTACATGAGGGAGAAAGGAATAAAGGTATATGGTGATAGGGTTAGATGAAGAGTGCTGGAAGGAGGCTGATGTGGAGCACAAACATTGGCATTGACCAGTTGGGCTGATGGTCTGTAAATTCTATGGGGGAGAAATTTGAAAGTTGAGAAAATGAGCAGCAGGCACTAATGATTTTCAACTTTAAAGAAACTGTGTTTGTGCTCCAGGAAGGAAGTGGAACGTTAAATCAAACCCTCTACTTTCTTCCTAGAGCGCAACAGGACGCAGGCGGGGTGGTAGTGGTGCAGTGCAGCCCAATGGGCCGAACAACGCTGTCACCTTCACAGGCTCCTCCCTCCCTTAAAGGGAAAGGCCATCGCTGCTGGCTCTGCACTGGGACCGATGAGCTGGCTCCTGAGGGCAGCCCCGATCCGGCCCGATCCGGCCCGATCCATCCCGATCCGTCCCGATCCATCCCTACCCGGCCTGATCTGCCCCGATTCATCCTGATCCGCCCCGATCCGCCCCGATCCATCCCAATCTGTCCTGATCCTGCCCGATCCTCCCGATCCATCCCGATCCGGCCCGATCCATCCAGATTCTGCCCGATCCATCCCGATCTGTCCCGATCCTGCCCGATCCTCCCGATCCGCCCCGATCCGGCCCAATCCATCACGATCCTCCCGATCCCTCCCGATCCGCCCCGATCCATCCCGATCCGGCCCGATCCAGCCCGATCCACCCAGATCCAGCCCGATCCGCCCCGATCCATCCCGATCCGTCCCGATCATGCCCGATCCTCCCGATCCGCCCCGATCTGTCCCGATCCATCCCGATCTGTCCCGATCCTGCCCGATCCGGCCCGCTCCAGTCCGATTCATCCAAATCCGCCCCGATCCGGCCCAATCCATCCTGATCCTGCCCGATCTGGCCTACTCCAGTCCAACTCGTCCCAATCCAACCCGATCCACCCTGATCCATCCCGATCCGTCCCGATCCATCCCGATCCATCCCGATCCGGCCCAATCCATCCCGATCCTGCCTGATCCACCCTGATTCATCCCGATCCTCCCGATCCATCCCGATCCTCCCGATCCATCCCATCCAGCCTGAAGCCCGGGCTGATAGATCGCGGCCGAAGAGGAATCTGAAACAATGAGCAACACCACTGTTGAAATTTCCTTACTTACCTCGGCCGCCTCACCTTGATGTTTCGCCCCCAAAGCTCCCGATCTCCTGATCCACGCCTCCTGCAGCTGCCGATGTTTCTCGCCCGACGATGCTCAGGGGGTGGTACCCAAGTTTCGGTCCGGGATGTTGCCGGTGCGATGCGCATGGCGATGACATCACGATCTCCACTGCCGCAAACATCCCGCTGATGTTACCGGGTGTCGTTCATCTCAGTAATGAAGAAGAAAGCTGTAAACTGCAGGAAGATATCAATGTACTGGTCAGGTGGGCAGAACAGTGGCAAATTGTATTCAATCCGGATAAGTGTGTGAGGTAATGCATTTGGGGAGGTCTAATAAGGCAAGGGAATAGACGTTAAATGGTGGGACAGTGAAAAGTGTAGAGGGACAAAGGGAGCTTGGAGTGCAGGTCCACGATCCCTGAAGGTAGCAGGCCAGGTAGATAAAGTGGTTAAGAAGGTGTTTGGAATATTTGCCTTTATTAGTCGAGGCAAGGAGGTTATGCTTGAGCTGTATAAAACACTGGTTAGACCACAGCTGGAGTACTGTGTGTAGTTCTGGTCACCACATTACAGGAAACATGTGATTACATTGGAAAGGGTGCAGAGCAGATTTACAAGAATGTTGCCTGGACTGGAGAATTTTTGTTGTGAGGAAAGATTGGAGATGCTGGGTCTGTTTTCTTTGGAACAGAGGAGGCTGAGGGGAGACCTGATTGAGGTGTATACAATTATGAGGGGCCTGGATAGAGTGGATAGGAAGGACCTGATTCCCTTAGCAGAGGGGTCAACAACCAGGGCCCATATTTTTAAAGTAATTGGGGGGGAGGTATAGAGGGGATTTGAGGGGAAATGTCTTTACCCAGAGGGTGGTGAGGGTCTGGAACTCGCTGCCTGAAAGGGTGGTAGAGGCAGAAACCCTCACCACATTTAAAAGTACTTGGCGGTGCATTTGAATTACCATTACCTACAGGGCTACGGACCAAGAGCTGGAAAGTGGGATTAGGTTGGAAAGCTCTTAGTCGGCCAGCGCGGACACGATGGGCCGAAATGACCTCCTTCCGTGCTGTAAATCTCAATGATTCTGTGCTTCTATGATTCCGTCTTGCCGCACCCAGTTGGTAAGTGGTTAGCTAGATGCAGTAACAGGAGGTGCTAAGGAAGCCAATGTCTCAGCCTGTGTAATTCTCTGTAACGAACAATAATTAATCACAGTCATCAGGTCTTTCATAACATTGCAGATATTGAAGTAATTTATTTATCAAAGCATTATTCAGAGTTTATTAGTGTTGTTTACTACCCCCAGATTGATCTCTGTATTATAAAAATCCATGACGTAGGTTCTTTAGTTATACGTGTTTCTTGCAGGGACAAACCTCATTGAGCTAGGGGCAGAGATCGCTGCCGGTTACCTGTGTAGAGACTCAGAATCATAGATAAACTGGTCTGTCAAAATTAATCAGCTACAGAAGTGGAATAATCAATAACCACAGCGAGTAAACTTTAACATTGTTATTGCCAATTTAAGTGTATCTAAGGGTTAAGTCATGGCAGGAGAGCTCGGTCGGGTGTTATGCTCCTCCTATACCATGTGGGAACTGAGGGACGATTCCAGTGTCCCTGACGACTATGTGTGCAGGAAGTGTGTCCACCTCCAGCTCCTGACGGTCCGCGTTGCGGAGTTGGAGCTGAGGGTGGATTCACTCTGGAGCATCCACGATGTTGAGAATGACGTGAGTATCACGTGTAGCGAGTTGGTCGTACCGCAGGGAAAGGGTCCACAGCCAGATAGGGAATGGAAGACCAACAGGAAGAGCAGTGCAAGGAAGGTAGTGCAGGAGTCCCCTGTGGTCATCCCCCTGCAAAACAGATACACTGCTTTGGGTACTGTTGAGGGGGATGACTCATCAGGGGAGGGCAGCAACAGCCAAGTTCATGGCACCATGGCTGGCTCTGTTGCACAGGAGGGCAGGAAAAAGAGTGGGAGAGCGATAGTGATAAGGGATTCAATTGTAAGGGGAATAGATAGGCGTTTCTGCGGCCGCAACCGAGACTCCAGGATGGTATGTTGCCTCCCTGGTGCAAGGGTCAAGGATGTCTCGGAGTGGGTGCAGGACATTCTAAAAAGGGAGGGAGATCAGCCAGTTGTCGTGGTGCACATTGGTACCAACGACATAGGTAAAAAAAAGGGATGAGGTCCTACGAAACGAATTTAAGGAGCTAGGAGCTAAATTAAAAAGTAGGACCTCAAAAGTAGTAATCTCGGGATTGCTACCAGTGCCACGTGATAGTCAGAGTAGGAATCGCAGGATAGCATGGATGAATACGTGGCTTGAGCAGTGGTGCAGCAGGGAGGGATTCAAATTCCTGGGGCTTTGGAACCGGTTCTGGGGGAGGTGGGACCAGTACAAACCGGACAGTCTGCACCTGGGCAGGACCAGAACCAATGTCCTAGGGGGAGTATTTGCTAGTGCTGTTGGGGAGGAGTTAAACTAATATGGCAGGGGGATGGGAACCAATGCAGGGAGACAGAGGGAAACAAAAAGGAGGCAAAAGCAAAAGACAGAAAGGAGATGAGGAAAAGTGGAGGGCAGAGAAACCCAAGGCAAAGAACAAAAAGGGCCATTGTACAGCAAAATTCTAAAACGACAAAGGGTGTTAAAAAAACAAGCCTGAAGGCTTTGTGTCTTAATGCAAGGAGTATCCGCAATAAGGTGGATGAATTAACTGTGCAAATAGATGTTAACAAATATGATGTGATTGGGATTACGGAGACGTGGCTCCAGGATGATCAGGGCTGGGAACTCAACATCCAGGGGTATTCAACATTCAGGAAAGATAGAAGAAAAGGAAAAGGAGATGGGGTAGCATTGCTGGTTAAGGAGGAAATTAAGGCAATAGTTCGGAAGGACATTAGCTTGGATGATGTGGAATCTATATGGGTAGAGCTGCAGAACACCAAAGGGCAAAAAACGTTAGTGGGAGTTGTGTACAGACCTCCAAACAGTAGTAGTGATGTTGGGGAGGGCATCAAACATGAAATAAGGGTTGCGTGCAATAAAGGTGCAGCAGTTATAATGGTTGACTTTAATATGCACATAGATTGGGCTAACCAAACTGGAAGCAATACGGTGGAGGAGGATTTCCTGGAGTGCATAAGGGATGGTTTTTTAGACCAATATGTCGAGGAACCAACTAGGGGGGAGGCTATCTTAGACTGGGTGTTGTGTAATGAGAGAGGATTAATTAGCAATCTCGTTGTGCGAGGCCCCTTGGGGAAGAGTGACCATAATATGGTGGAATTCTGCATTAGGATGGAGAATGAAACAGTTAATTCAGAGACCATGGTCCAGAACTTAAAAAGGCTAACTTTGAAGGTATGAGGCGTGAATTGGCTAGGATAGATTGGCGAATGATACTGAAGGGGTTGACTGTGGATGGGCAATGGCAGACATTTAGAGACCGCATGGATGAACTACAACAATTGTACATTCCTGTCTGGCGTAAAAATAAAAAAGGGAAGGTGGCTCAACCATGACTATCAAGGGAAATCAGGGATAGTATTAAAGCCAAGGAAGTGGCATACAAATTGGCCAGAAATAGCAGCGAACCCGGGGACTGGGAGAAATTTAGAACTCAGCAGAGGAGGACAAAGGGTTTGATTAGGGCAGGGAAAATGGAGTACGAGAAGAAGCTTGCAGGGAACATTAAGACGGATTGCAAAAGTTTCGATCGATATGTAAAGAGAAAAAGGTTAGTAAAGACAAACGTAGGTCCCCTGCAGTCAGAATCAGGGGAAGTCATAACGGGGAACAAAGAAATGGCAGACCAATTGAACAAGTACTTTGGTTCGGTATTCACTAAGGAGGACACAAACAACCTTCCAGATATAAAAGGGGTCGGAGGGTCTAGTAAGGAGGAGGAACTGAGGGAAATCCTTATTAGTCGGGAAATTGTGTTGGGGAAATTGATGGGATTGAAGGCCGATAAATCCCCAGGGCCTGATGGACTGCATCCCAGAGTACTTAAGGAGGTGGCCTTGGAAATAGTGGATGCATTGACAGTCATTTTCCAACATTCCATTAACTCTGGATCAGTTCCTATGGAGTGGAGGGTAGCCAATGTAACCCCACTTTTTAAAAAAGGAGGGAGAGAGATAACAGGGAATTATAGACCGGTCAGCCTGACATCGGTAGTGGGTAAAATGATGGAATCAATTATTAAGGATTTCATAGCAGTGCATTTGGAAAGAGGTGATATGATAGGTCCAAGTCAGCATGGATTTGTGAAAGGGAAATCATGCTTGACAAATCTTCTGGAATTTTTTGAGGATGTTTCCAGTAGAGTGGACAAGGGAGAACCAGTTGATGTGGTATATTTGGACTTTCAGAAGGCTTTCGACAAAGTCCCACACAAGAGACTAATGTGCAAAGTTAAAGCACATGGGATTGGGGGTAGTGTGCTGACATGGATTGAGAACTGGTTGTCAGACAGGAAGCAAAGAGTAGGAGTAAATGGGGACTTTTCAGAATGGCAGGCAGTGACTAGTGGGGTACCGCAAGGTTCTGTGCTGGGGCCCCAGCTGTTTACACTGTACATTAATGATTTAGACGAGGGGATTAAATGTTGTATCTCCAAATTTGCGGATGACACTAAGTTGGTTGGAAGTGTGAGCTGCGAGGAGGATGCTATGAGGCTGCAGAGCAATTTGGATAGGTTAGGTGAGTGGGCAAATGCATGGCAGATGAAGTATAATGTGGATAAATGTGAGGTTATCCACTTTGGTGGTAAAAACAGAGAGACAGACTATTATCTGAATGGTGACAGATTAGGAAAAGGGGAGGTGCAAAGAGACCTGGGTGTCATGGTACATCAGTCATTGGAGGTTGGCATGCAGGTACAGCAGGCGGTTAAGAAAGCAAATGGCATGTTGGCCTTTATAGCGAGGGGATTTGAGTACAGGGGCAGGGAGGTGTTGCTACAGTTGTACAGGGCCGTGGTGAGGCCTCACCTGGAGTATTGTGTACAGTTTTGGTCTCCTAACCTGAGGAAGGACATTCTTGCTGTTGAGGGAGTGCAGCGAAGGTTCACCAGACTGATTCCCGGGATGGCGGGACTGACCTATCAAGAAAGACTGGATCAACTGGGCTTGTATTCACTGGAGTTCAGAAGAATGAGAGGGGACCTCATAGAAACGTTTAAAATTCTGACGGGGTTAGACAGGTTAGACGCAGGAAGAATGTTCCCAATGTTGGGGAAGTCCAGAACCAGGGGACACAGTCTAAGGCTAAGGGGTAAGCCATTTAGGACCGAGATGAGGAGGAATTTCCTCACCCAGAGAGTGGTGAACCTGTGGAATTCTCTACCACAGAAAGTTGTTGAGGCCAATTCACTAAATATATTCAAAAAGGAGTTAGATGAAGTCCTTACTACTAGGGGGATCAAGGGGTATGGTGAGAAAGCAGGAATGGGGTACTGAAGTTGCATGTTCAGCCATGGCCTACTCCTGCACCTATTTTCTATGTTTCTATGTTTCTATGTCTATATCCATCCTGTCTAATAGACAGATCGTAAAATTCAGCACTAATGATGCACAGATTCTTGAGAGCATGTTGACAAAGTTGATTAATCAGCAGCAAAACAAATCTAGTGTTTAGAGTAACTATACTTAGAGTAAGAATAGGTTATTATACAAAAGATTCAAATACTGTAACATGCGTAGAAATCATGCATTGCGAGGAACCAGACATTATAAGGATTACTGAGACATATCTATAAATATGTGAAGAGAAAAAGATTAATGAAAACAAACGTAGGTCCCTTGCAGTCAGATTCAGGTGAATTTATAATGGGGAACAAAGAAATGGCGGACCAGTTGAACAAATACTTTGGTTCTGTTTTCAAAAAGGAAGACACAAATAACCTTCCGGAAATACTAGGAGACCAAGGGTCAAGAGAGAAGGAGGAATTGAAGGGAATCCTTATTAATAGTAAATTGTGTTCGGGAAATTGATGGGATTGAAGGCCGATAAATCCCCGGGGCCTGATGGCCTGCATCCCAGAGTATTTAAGGAAGTAGCCCTAGAAATAGTGGATGCATTGGTGATCATTTTCCAAGTCTATCGACTCTGGATCAGTTCCTATGGACTGGAGGATAACTAATGTAATGCCACTTTTTAAGAAAGGAGGGAGAGAGAAAATGGGTAATTATAGACCGGTTAACGTGACATCGGTAGTGGGGAAAATGTTGGAATCAATTATTAAAGATGAAATAGCAGCACATTTGGAAAGCAGTGACGAGATCGGTCTAAGTCAGCATGGATTTATGAAAGGGAAATCCTGCTTGACAAATCTTCTAGAATTTTTTGAGGATGTAACTGGTAGAGTGGACAAGGGAAAACCAGTGGATGTGGTGTATTTGGACTTTCAAAAGGCTTTTGACAAGATCCCACACAAGAGATTGGTGTGCAAAATTAATGCACATGGTATTGTGGGTAGTGTACTGATGTGGATAGAGAACTGGTTGGTGGACAGGAAGCAGAGAGTCGGGATAAATGGGTCCTTTTCAGAATGGCAGGCAGTGACTAGTGGGGTGCCGCAGGGCTCAGTGCTGGGATCCCAACTATTTACAATATACATTAATGATTTGGATGGGAGAATTGAGTGTAATATCTCCAAGTTTGTAGATGACACTAAGCTGGGTGGTGGTGTGAGCTTTGAGGAGAATGCTAAAAGGCTGCAGGGTGACTTGCACAGGTTAGGTGAATGGGCAAACGCGTGGCAGATGCAGTATAATGTGGATAAATGTGAGGTTATCCATTTTGGTGACAAAAACACAAAGGCAGAATATTATCTGAATGGCGGCAGATTAGGAAAAGGGGAGGTGCAACGAGACCTGGGTGCCATGGTACATCAGTCATTGAAAGTTGGCATGCAGGTACAGCAGGCGGTGAAGAAGGCAAATGGCATGTTGGCCTTCATAGCTAGGGGATTTGAGTATAGGAGCAGGGAGGTCTTACTGCAGTTGTGCAGGGCCTTAGTGAGACCTCACCTGGAATATTGTGTTCAGTTTTGATCTCCTAATCTGAGGATGGATGTTCTTGCTATTGAGGGAGTGCAGCGA
This sequence comes from Pristiophorus japonicus, assembly GCF_044704955.1. Lineage (NCBI taxonomy): Eukaryota > Metazoa > Chordata > Chondrichthyes > Pristiophoridae > Pristiophorus > Pristiophorus japonicus. Next base: position 15,952 of record NW_027254358.1, read on the forward strand.
AGGTTCACCAGACTGATTCCCGGGTAGATGGCAGGACTGACATATGAGGAGAGACTGGATCGACTGGGCCTGTATTCACTGGAGTTTAGAAGAATGAGAGGGGATCTCATAGAAAAATATAAAATACTGATGGGACTGGACAGGTTAGATGTCGGCAGAATGTTCCAGATTTTGGGGAAGTCCAGAATCAGGGGACATAATCTAAGGATAAGGGGTAAGCCATTTAGGACTGAGATGAGGAGAAACTTCTTCACTCTGAGAGTTGTTAACCTGTGGAATTCCTTACCGCAGAGAGTTGTTGATGCCAGTTCATTGGATATATTCAAGAGGGAGGTAGATATGGCCCTTATAGCTAAAGGGATCAAGGAGTATGGAGGGAAAGCAGGAAAGGGGTACTGATGTGAATGATCAGCCATGATCTTATTGAATGGTGGTGCAGGCTCGAAGGGCTGCATGGCCTACTCATGCACCTATTTTCTATGTTTCTATGTTTCAATGAGACATGGCAACAGAAAAATAAGGATTACACCTTGCAATATATAACATTTAAAAAAGATAGAGAGGAGAATAGGGGGAGGTGTAGTAGCTGTACTTATTAGGGATAACATAATGGCATTCGAAAAAAGTGATTCATTTATCAGCAAGACAGAAATAGAATCCATGAGACACTAATGAGACACTGTGGAAAAATTGAGGGTAAGGAAAGAGACATACATTAAGCACATGGATAGCAGGGGAGAGCATGATAAAGAAGAATATGAAGAGATTAGGAGGAAGTAAAAAAAACACAATTAGGAACGCAAAGAGGAACTATGAAACTAAATTAGCAAGGAACATTTAAAAAATAGTAAAATATTTTACAGGCACATCAATAAAAAAAAGGAAGGTCAGGGTGGGAATAGGACCACTGAAGGATGGGGAGGATAATACCACAGGCAGCAATAGAGAGACGGCAGAAATATTAAATAATTACTTTGCTTCAGTATTTAGCAGGGAGACAGAAAAGGTGGACGGGACATCTGATAATGAGATTAGAAATGAGATTACTATATTTAAAATAATAAGAGGAGATTTATTAAATAAACTAATCAAACTCTGAAGTGGAGTATTTAAAATAAACACTCGATACCAGATCAGTGTTCGAAGATTCAAGCAATCTTTATTCCCACCGGTGTGGGGTGACCGGCTTCAGGTCTAGCCAGGTCACCGTCCAACAATATGTAGTTTCAAACAACCTTTTATACACTTAAACATACATGCTCAACCTTGTGCACGATCGTCTGGCACAATTTGATTAGCCTAAAGCCCACTTGCACAGTGGCTGATTGGTTACTTCCTTCCGCGTCACATAAAGTCACTCGCCTCTGTTTTATGCCGAGCTTGCGTAACATTAAGGTACTGCTTCCATTACCGGAAGAAGTACCTGACTGATGTGGCCACAATCTATTGTTGTTAGCCTGACCTTTGCTCAGGCCCGGTGGTATCCCGTTAACGGTTTACTTCTGCCCCATTGTTCTGCTTTACCACGCTCCTGGGCCTCTGTGGTTCCATTTCTAAGTCACGCAGCTTACCTCGGGTAGTTCTTGCAAAGTCAACATGTTATTCTCAGCACTGTCTCAACTGCCTATTAAGCGATCTAAACGCTGATCACTGCAAACAGCCCATTAATTCATTTGAGTCCTGAGAGCCCTTCTTAACCTTTTAATTATAGCAGAGCTCAAAAGCCTCACTTCAAACTCAAAGCAGATAACACCTCTGGTCCGGATTGATTACATCCCTTTAATCTATTTTCCCAGTCCACTTTAGCCGACTCTGTCTTCATACCTTCATAATTGCCTTTCTTTAAGTTTAGGGGCTGAAATTGCCGCCCTCCTTCAGGCCTGTAACCCCCGAATATCGGCGGCCACGGTGCGGGGGAGTGGCTGCCGACTTTGGTGGAATGGCTGTGGCTTGCCCAATTGTCCTCCCGAGGTTTTCTGGCCACTCCCACCAGTGACTTCTTTCCCTTACTATTTCTTATCTCCACCTAAACTGATTCTACATCTTGATCTTCCGAGCCAATATCATTTCTCACTACTGATCTCATCCCTTACTAACAGAGCTAACCCACCTCCTTCTCCTTTCTGTCTGTCCTTACGAAATGTCAAATACCCCTGAATATTCAGTTCCCAGTCCTGGTCACCTTGCAACCACATCTCTGTAATGGCTATCAGATCAAACCCATTTATTTATATTTGTGCCGTCAACTCATCTATCTTGTTACGAATGCTGCGTGCATTTAGATAAAGAGCTTTTAATTTTTTTCTTTTAACCATTTATCCCGACTACTTTCTGTTGCACTCTTATGTTTATCCGCTCTGTCCCTTCCTGTCGCCTTCTGGTCATCATTATCCCTATCGCTACCCTGCACTTTCCCTTTGACTTTTTACATTACCCCTCACCTGAACACCCCCCACGGCCCCGCCTCTCCCCCAACCCCGCCCCCCACTATTTAGTTTTAAACCCTCTCTACAGCCCGAGTTATTCGATTCAGCAGGACACTAGTCTCAGCCTGGTTCAAGTGAAGCCCGTCCCAAAGGAACTGCTCCCTCTTATCCCAGTACTGGTGCCAGTGCCCCATGAATCAAAACCCATTTCTCCCTGACCAATCTTTGAGCCACGTGTTTAACTCTCTGATCTTATTTACCCGATGCAAATTTGCTCGTGGCTCAGGTAGTAATCCAGAGAGTATTACCTTTGTGGTTCTGCTTTTTAGTCCCTAGCTGCTCACACTCCCTCTTTCTTTGTCCTACCAATGTCGTTGGTACCCACGTGGACCACGACAACTGGATCTTCCCCCTCCGACTCCAACTTCCTCTCCAGCCCAGAGGAGATGCCCTTAACCCTGGCACTGGGCAGGCAACACAGCCTTCGCGTCTCATGCTCTCGGCTGCAGAGAACTTTATCTATCCCCCACTACTACTACATTTCTTTTTACTCCCCCCACTTGAATGGCCCCTGTACCATGGTGCAGTGGTCAGTTTGCTCATCCTCCCTGCAGTCCCTGCTCTCGTCCACACAGGGAGCAAGAGCCTCGAACCTTTTGGACAAGAGCAAGGGCTGAGGCTCCTCCATCACTACCTCCTGAGTCCCCATACCTGCCTCACTCGTAGTCACACCCTCCTGTCCCTGACCATGGATCAAATTTGAATGAATGAAAGAGCCGTGATTCCAGATTAAAAACTATACAAACATAATTTGATATTTCAAACTTGACAACCTAATTCATTAACTAAAATACACTCGAGATGGTGGGGTGGGTGATGTGTTGCAGATGCAGCGTGTGGGAGCTGGTGGACACCAGTGTGATCCACGGCGACCACATCTGCAGCAAGTGTTGGCGACTCCAGGAACTTTGGCTTCGTGTTGATGAGCTGGGGTCCGAGCTTCAGGCACTGCGACACATCAGGGAGGGGGAGAGTTACCTGGACACTGTGTTCCAGGAGGCAGTCTCACGCCTTAGGCATGGATAAGGGCTTCAGCAGTGAATAAGCTGAGGCAGGGGACGGAGATGGGCGATGTTATGGTGGTGAAAAGCTGTGAGGAGGATGCTAAAAGGCTGCAGGGTGACTTGGACAGGTTAGGTGAGTGGGCAAATGCATGGCAGATGCAGTATAATGTGGATAAATGTGAGGTTATCCATTTTGGTGGCAAAAACGTGAAAGCAGAATATTATCTGAATGGCAGCAGATTAGGAAAAAGGGAGGTGCAATGAGACCTAGCAATCATGGTACATCAGTCATTGAAGGTTGGCAATCAGGTGCAGCAGGCATTGAAGAAGGCAAATGACATGTTGGCCTTCATAGCTAGGGGATTTGATTATAGGAGCAGGGAGATCTTACTGCAGCTGTACAGGGCCTTGGTGAGGCCTCATCTGGAATATTGTGTTCCATTTTGTTCTCCTAATCTGAGGAAGGACGTTCTTGCTATTGAGGGAGTGCAGCGAAGGTTCACCAGACTGATGCCCGGGATGGCAGGACTGACATATGGAGAGAGACTGGATCGACTGGGCCTGTATTCACTGGAGTTTAGAAGAATGAGAGGGTATCTCATCGAAAAATATAAAATTCTGATGGGACTGGACAGGTTAGATGCAGGAAGAATGTTCCCGATGTTGTGGGAGTCCAGAACCAGGGGTCACAGTCTAAGGATAAGGGGTAGGCCATTTAGGACTGAGATGAGGAGAAGCTTCTTCACTCAGAGAGTTGCTAACATGTGGAATTCTCTTCCGCAGAGAGTTGTTGATGCCAGTTCATTAGATATATTCAAGTGGGAGTTGGATATGGCCCTTATGGCTAAAGGAATCAAGTGGTATGGAGAGAAGGCAGGAAAAGGGCACTGAGGTGACTGATCAGTCATGATCTTATTGAATGGTGTGCAGGCTTGAAGGGCTGAATGGCCTACTCCTGCACCTATTTTCTATGTTTCTATTTACAGCGTAGCAGAGAACGTACCGATATTTACAGAGGATGCTAAGAATGTACTGATATTTACAGGGGACACAGAGAATATACTGATATTTACAGGATAGCAGAGAATGTTGAACAGGTTCCCACTGGTTCTGTAGTTTAGTTCCACTCCAGCGGGGAACTTGTTGACTGTGAGGTGGAGCATGGCAGTGAGGAAGATTGAGAAGAGGTTTGGGGCGATGATGGACCCCTAGTTGACCCCGGTCCGGACATGGATTGGGTCTGTGATTGATCCGTTGGTAAGGATCGCGGCCTGCATGTTGTTGCCGAGCAGGCGGAGGATGGTGACGTACTTTTGGGAGCATCCGAAATGGAGGAGGACGCTCCATAGACCTTCGCAGTCGATGGTGTCAAAGGCCTTTGTAAGGTTCGGTGCGCCAGTGCAGCCTTCGGCCGCCTGAGGAAAATAGTGTTTGAAGATCAGGCCCTCAAAACTATCACCAAGCTCATGACACCCTCAAAGCCTCCCTGATAAAGTGCAACATCCCCACTGACACCTGGGAGTCCCTGGCCAAAGACGGCCCTCAGTGGAGGAAGTGCACCCGGGGTGGCGCTGAGCACCTCGAGTCTCATCGCCGAGAACATGCAGAAATCAAGCGCAGGCAGCGGAAAGAGTGTGCAGCAAACCTGTCCCACCCATCCTTTCCCTCAATGATTATCTGCCCCACCTGTGACAGGGACTGTGGCTCTCGTATTAGACTGTTCAGTCACCTAAGAACTCATGTTAAGAGTGGAAGCAAGTCTTTCTCGATTCCGAGGGACCGCCTATGATGATGATGATTTACAAGGGACACAGAGAATGTATTGATATTTACAGGGGACAGAGAAAATTTACTGATATTTACAGGGTAGCAGAGAACATACTAATATTTATAGACTAGCAGAGAATGTACTGATATTTACAGGGTAGCTGAGAATGTAATGATGTTTACAGGGGACAAAGAGAATGTACTGATATTTACAGGGGACATAGAGAATGTAATGATGTTTACAGGGGACAGAGAGAATGTACTGATATTTACATGGGACATAGAGAATGTACTGATATTTACAGGGTAGCGGAGAATGTAATGATATTTACAGGGTAGCCGAGAATGTACTGATATTTACAGGGTAGCGGAGAATGTACTGATATTTACAGGGTAGCCGAGAATGTACTGATATTTACAGGGGACATAGAGAATGTAATGATATTTACAGGGGACACAGAGAATGTTTTGATATTTACAGGGTAGCCGAGAATGTACTGATATTTACAGGGGACATAGAGAATGTAATGATGTTTACAGGGGACATAGAGAATGTACTGATATTTACAGGGTAGCCGAGAATGGACTGATATTTACAGGGGACACAGAGAATGTACTGATATTTACAGGGGACAATGTACTGATATTTACAGGGGACAATGTACTGATATTTACAGGGGACATAGAGAATGTACTGATATTTACAGGGGACATAGAGAATGTAATGATATTTACAGGTTAGCAGAGAATATTGCCTCCTCAACCGTCTTCTCCCTGTGGCCGAGAAGCTCCTCCCGGAGTCACAGTGCTGATTTCGTCCCCTACGGGGCACAACGGACATGATTTTTACAGCACGGCAGCTGCAAGAAAAATGCAGGGAGCAACGCCAGCCCTTATACGTGGCTTTCTATGACTTACAAAGGCCTTTGACACTGTCAACCAAAAGGGTCAATAGTGTGTCCTCCTCCGTTTCAGATGCTCCCAAAAGTTCATCACCATCCTCTGCCTGCTGCACGACGACATGCAGTCCGTGATCCTTACCAACGGATCTATTACAGACCCAATCCATGTACGGACCTGGGTCAAATAGGGCTGCGTCCTCGCCCCAAACTTCTTCTCAATCTTCCTCGCTGCCATGCTCCACCTCACAGTCAACAAGCTCCCCGCTGGAGTGGAACTAAACTACAGAACCAGTGGGAAGCTGTTCAACCTTTGCCATCTCCAGGCCAGGTCCAAGACCACCCCAACCTCTGTCATCGAACTACAGTACACGGATGACGCCTGCTGAACTCCAAGTCATTGTCAACGTATTTATTGAGGCGTACGAAAGCATGGGCCTTACTCTAAACATCCGCAAGACAAAGATCCTCCACCAGCCTGTCCTCACCGCACAGCACTGTACCCCAGTCATCAAGATCCACGGCACGGCCCTGGACAACGTGGACCATTTTCCATACCTCGGGAGCCTCTTATCAACAAGAGTCGACATTGACAATGAGATTCAACACCGCTTCCAGTGTGCCAGTGCAGCCTTCGGCTGCCTGAGGAAAAGAGTGTTTGAAGACCAGGCCCTCAAAACTGCCACCAAGCTCATGGTCCACAGGGCTGTATTAATACACACCCTCCTGTATGGCTCAGAGGCATGGACCATATACAGTAGACACCTCAAGTCGCTGGAGAAATACCACCAACGATATCTCCGCAAGATCCTGCAAATACCCTGTGATGACAGATGCACCAACGTTACCGTCCTTGACCAGGCCAACATCCCCAGCATTGAAGCACTGAACACACTTGATCAGCTCCACTGGGCAGACCACATTGTCCGCACGCCAGACACGAGACTCCCACAGCAAGCGCTCTACTTGGAACTTCTTCACGGCAAACGAGCCAAAGGTGGGCAGAGGAAATGTTGCAAGGACACCCTCAAAGCCTCCCTGATGAAGTGCAACATCCCCACTGACATCTGGGAGTCCCTGGCCAAAGACCGCCCTCAGTGGAGGAAGTTCATTCAGGAGGGCACTGAGCACCTCGAGTCTCATCGCCGAGAGCATGCAGAAACCAAGCGCAGGCAGCGGAAAGAGCGTGCGGCAAACCAGTCCTACCCAACCCTTCCGTCAATGACTATCTGTCCCACCTGCGACAGAGACTGGTTCTCGTATTGGATTGTACAGCCACCTAAGAACTCATGTTAAGAGTGGAAGCATGTCTTCCTCAATTCTGAGGGACTGCCTATGATGATTATGATTTACGGGGGACACAAAGAATGTCCTGATATTTACAGGGGACAGAGAATGTACTGATATTTACAGGAGACACAGAGAATGTACTGATATTTCAGGGTAGCAGAGAATGTACTGATATTTACAGGGGACACAGAGAATATACTGATATTTACAGGGGACAGAGAATGTACTGATACTTACAGGGAACAGAGAATGTACTGATATTTACAGGGGACATAGAATGTACTGATATTTACAGGGGACATAGAGAATGTACTGATATTTACAGGGGACATAGAGAATGTACTGATATTTACAGGGGACACAGAGAAAGTACTGATATTTACAGGGGACAGAGAATGTACTGATATTTACAGGGGACACAGAGAATGTACTGATATTTACAGGGGACAGAGAATGTACTGATACTTACAGGGAACAGAGAATGTACTGATATTTACAGGGGACATAGAATGTACTGATATTTACAGGGGACACAGAGAATGTACTGATATTTACAGGGGACAGAGAATGTACTGATATTTACAGGAGACACAGAGAATGTACTGATATTTACAGGGGACATAGAGAATGTACTGATATTTACAGGGGGCAGAGAATGTACTGATATTTACAGGGGACAGAGAATGTACTGATATTTACAGGGGACATAGAGAATGTACTGATATTTACAGGGGGCAGAGAATGTACTGATATTTACAGGGGACAGAGAATGTACTGATATTTACAGGGGACACAGAGAATGTACTGATATTTACAGGGGACAGAGAATGTACTGAGATGCTGAGAGGTTGTTTCCCCAGGCTGGAGTGTCTGGAAGGAGAGGGCACAGTCTGAGGATAAAGGGTCGGCCATTTAAGCCAGAGATGAGGAGGAATTTCTTCACTCAGAGGGTTGTGAATCTTTAGTATTCACTGCCCCAGAGGGCTGTGGATGCTGATTCTCTGAATATATTCAAGGCTGAGATCGGTAGATTTTTAGGGTCTCAGGGAATCGAGGGATATGGGGATTGGGCGGGAAAGTGGAGTTGAGGTCGATGATCAGCCGTGATCTTATTGAATGGCGGAGCAGGCTCAAGGGGCCGTATGGCCTACTCCTGCTCCTATTTCTGCTGTTGTTATGTTCTTACAGGGGAAGCTGATAATGTATTGATATTTACAGGGGAAGTAGAAAATGTAACAATAATAAACTAATAATGTGATAATTACAGACAATTACATTACTTGTAATTACAGGGGCAATAGGAGACAGTGCTAATATTTAAAGAGGGACCAAGGGTGTGACCGAACATCTGCAGTGCATTCTACGGTGAGAGGGAGAACAGTCAGAGGTCGGGGTCCATATCAGTGTCAATGACATAGGCAGAAAGAGGGAGCTAGGAGTGTGAATTACTTCCGGTGCCACGAGCTAGTGAGGACAGAAACAGGAGGTTAGAGCAGATGAATGCGTGGCTGGAGAGATGGTGCAGGAGGGAGGGCTTTAGATTCCTGAGGCATTGGGATCGTTTCCGGGGGAAGTGGGACCTGTGCAGGCCGGATGGGTTGCACCTCAACAGAGCCGGGACCAATATCATCGTGCGGTGGAGGGGGAGGGGTTGCTAGTACCATTGGGGAGGGTTTAAACTATCTTGGCAGGGGGGTGAGAACCGGAGAGTAGATTTGAAGGGAGAGAAGCAAAACAGGAGTTGGAAAGCAGAAAAGTAGAAAGTGAATTTGGAAGACAGAGGAAACAAGGGCTGGAAAATAGACAACAAGGAAGTTTGGCAGTGCTAAATGGTATATACTTCAATGCAAGGAATACAGGGAATAAGGCAGATGAGCTGAGAGCACAGATAGACACTTGGGAGTACGATATTATAGCTATTACTGAGACATGGCTGAAAGAAGGGCAGGTATGGCAGCTCAACATTCCTGGTTACAGGGTTTTCAGACGGGATAGAGAGGGGGGTAAAAAAGGAGGGTGGGGTCGCAGTATTGATTAAAGAAACAATTATAGCTGTGAGGAGGGATGATATGTTAGAGGGGTCATCAACTGATGTTATATGGGTTGAATTGAAAAACAAAGAGGGGTGATCACACTACTGGGAGTGTACTATCGACCCCCAAACAGTCAGAGGGAGAGAGAAGTGCAAATATGTCGGCAAATTGCTGAGAGGTGCAAACACTTTTGGGCAGTAATAGTAGGGGATTACAGCTATCCGAATAGTAACTGGTATAAAATTAGTTTGAAGGGTATAGAGGAGGCGGAATTCCTAAAATGCATTCAGGAGAACTTTGTTAACCATTATATTACAAGACAAACAAAGGAGGGGGCGGTTCTGGAGTTAGTTTTAGGGAATGAAGCTGGGAAAGGTGGAAGGGGTATCTGTCGGAGAGCATTTTTTAGATATTGATGATAATTCAGTTAGATTTAGGGTAGTTATGGAAAAGGACAAAGATAGACCAGGAATAAAAGTTCTCAATTGAGGAAAAGCCAAATTTTGCTCAGCTAAGAAGGGATTTAGCCAAAATGGACTGGAAACAGCTACTGGGAGGTAAATCAGTGTCAGAGCAGTGGGAGGCATTCAAGGAGGAGATCCTTAGGGTTTAGAGCAAGTATGTTCCTTTAAAGAAAAAGTGTGGGACTAACATCTAGAGCTCCCTGGATGTCAAGGGATATACAGGGTATGATAAAGAAAAAAACGGAGGCTTATGACAGATACTGAGGGCTCAATACTGCAGAAACTCTAGAGGAGTACAGAAAGTGCAGGGTACAATTTGGCCTCCTTCCGTGCTGTCAATCTCTATGCTTGTATTACAATTGAGAGACAGTGGAGGGTCGAGAGAGGTGGAGGTGAGGTAGGGCTGGGTGTCGACAATGTGCATTTGGAAAGTGATGTTGTGTTTTTTCGATGATGTCACCAAGGGTCAGCATAATAGGAGAAGTAGGAGGGCTGGGACATCTTGCACCCATGAAACAATAAAAAACTTTGCGCAGGCACCAGATTAGTGCAAATAATAAAGATTGCACTGGCTGGAAACTATTCTCTTTAATTACCCAAGCAGCCAGCGACTTCACAACACATCCCCGTGTTGACGTTGTGATGCAAGGCGATACATTCAGGGCCAAAAGTCAATTTTACATCCTAGGCGGTAACGGGCACTGCGCACTTTATGATGTCACGATCTGCGAGGCACGAGAAGCCCAGGCACTAAGAGTTAGCACCAGGGCTAAACCGGCACTGAAGTTCGTGGCCGTTGCTGCATTCGCCACGCCTGGGCGCTAAACCCCTTCACGCTGTAAGGGGAGGAGGGAGGTGGGTGTTGTTTGTGGTCTCTATGAGGGGGTCAGGTTCCCTTCTGACCAACTTGAGCGGTTTCGAATCGCTCCCCCTCCCTTGGGTTCTGCACTCTGGATTTATTTGGGGGGGGTGACAAAAGTGCAGAGGACACTGGTTTGATGCAAAGAACTTTGGTTTTATTACAGTCAAAGTAATACAGGCTTATTACTCTCGTAAGAAAATACACGGCCAAACTTACAATCACTCTAATAAAGAACAAGACAAGGAAAGGTACAAGGTCAAACTTAGAATCACTGTAATAAAGTACCATACACTACACATTCAAAGGGGGTTGCAGTAAAATTATACCTCCCACCTCCCAATACCTAATTCTAGCTCGGTTAGACTCCAGGGCAGGGGCTTATGTTTACCAATCCTTTTGATAGTTAATGGTAGATGGTGATGTTCTTCCTTCCTTCAGGACTTCGAGGCTGGAGAAGTTAGTTTTACAACTGTCACGTTGGTTTCTCTCCTTGTCTTGATGAGGTAGTAGCGACCACCTCTCTCCCCCTCTCTCTCTCTTCGTCTTCTCGTCTCTCCAACCTCTGTTGAAAACAGTGGCCAGTTATACGATTTCAGTGTTCTAATCTTGCCGCCCAATCTGTTCACAATCCTTTGTATCATTTTGGCGGGCTTGGTTCTTCTTTGTAATATTTTGTCGGGCTCGTTAAAGTTGATATGTCTTGGGTGGGTTGATCTTCGAAAAACTGTTTCCTGATGGAAAAGTTTGGTAATTGCAATGTCCTTTTGTGCTTAGTCTTTCGCATACAGGCTGGATTGGGCCTCTTCCTGATGTATATGCTGAAATGGTTTGTCCAGACCCATGTTGATGGGGAGTTATCTCTGGGTGATACTATGATGGTAATGTCTCTTGTGGAGGAAGATTTCCAAATACTCATTCTTCCAGACAGGTTAACTCAGTTCTCACACCCAGACAGTTCCAATAATCAAATGGGCTTCTTTTGTTCCATAGGTCCGCCCACAGGCTTGAATTTGTCTTGTAAAAGTTCATAATTCTATTTAAGTTCGTAGTTTCTTCCATAAGCACTTTAGAGTTCCAAACTTTTCGGTAGATAGTCCCAAATTAAATTTCCTTTCGAATGAGCCCAAACACGGGGGGAGGGGGGGTTTCTGGTGAATTTTGCTCTCTGCAGTCCCCCCTGTTGACACTCTACACTCCTTGAGTGTCAATCAAGGTAAGCAAAATTCCTGCTCCAGAGAGTCAATCTTCCCTCCATTTATACTGGCGAAGCATTACCCTGCATCTGCCGTTGAAATGCAATGCAATATCCAGGCGAATACAGTCGTTACAATTCGGTTATAGCATAGAGAGGGTATGATGTCCCTCTTTTACTGGGTTTCCACAGTAAAATAACAGGATACAGTCATACACAACTTCAAGTAAAGTAAAATCAAAAGACATAGTAACACATTTTCAAATAGTATAAAGGTCCATAGTCAAACACGTTTTAAGTTCAGTAAAATAAAGTTACATCGTCAAAACATTTAAATAACACTCTTACAACACTCGTGATGTTGCAGTTTACAGCAGATAAAATCAAACACAAATTAAACATGGTAGTATGGTGTCACCCCTCCCTGCGCGATTCCCAAGTTTGGTCAAGGAGCGTAGAGCATCCTTTGGTGCCTGACCTGACGGCCTCTGCATTTCACTCAGCAAGTGAGACACCATAAGTAAAGTATAATCGCGAGTTGACAAATAACGAAAGTGTGGGAAGCGATTCGGATCCAGACTGCGACCTCAATATTTTTGAAAAGGTCCCACCAAGGCGGAATGGTGATCTCAAGAATCTTTTTCCCGATCTCAATGGTTTTCTGTTCTCGAGTATAGAAGTGTTTTTGTGAGATAATTAAGCCTTTCAGCAGAGCGGTAAGATGTTCGGGTAGAGGGGGAATTGCATAGCCAAAATGTACAACATAATCCTGCAGGTTTGTAATGTTTTCCTTCACAGTGCGGTGGACAGTGGAGGGTTCAGGAATGGGGACAATCCGTTCCTGGGCCACTTGAACTGATGCCTCAGGTTTGAAGCAAAAACCGCTGGCACTTTCCGGACACCAGAAGTGTCCATGTTGGTAGTGGGACCCATGGTGGTGACACAATATGTCCCAGCCCCTATGTATGCTACCTGTGCAGGGACCTGGGCTTGTGTCATTACCTCCATGGTGCAGTTAATAGGCTGTGCACCAGCAGCTTTAACCCCACACTGTGACTTTGAATGGGCACTGAAGTACCGGGGACACAGTATTACGTGTACACCCCGGCTCCGACACCCGGAGAGGTCAGTACCCATTACAGCGTGTTCCCACTTTATGACATAGGGTGGGACCGCTGTGAAATGAATATGTGCACCCCACTGAATAACTCCAATGTTCTCCACCCGGTATACCGGTGCGAGTCAGGCTGTCCCACCCAAGACCAGCATCCTGAATACTATCCCCATAATAGTGTGGTTAGATTTCCCACAGTCTACTGGGACAGGGTAGGCTTCAGAGGCCAGGCGGAGCTGGCACGGGCTTAGTGAATTGCTGTACGGGTGGAGGGCTGCGAGTTGCTTGTTCCTGATCCAAGAGGAGACTACACCTCATTTTAAATCCTCCAGGTTGTTGTGACCCTCGCCCAACATCCATACCCCATACAGCACGCACACCTCGTTTTGTGCAGCCTGGTCAGAAGCGTTTCTATTCTCCCGTATAAGTGCATTCACTGTCTGTGCATGTTTTTCCAGCTCAGCTACTATTTCTTTTAAATGGACAGTCATCGCCCAGTCCTCATGTAGTTCTGATCCTACTATGGTATTCTTCTTTCAGGATTTTTCTCAGTTGGGTCTTTAAACTGTTTATCTGTGTTTGCAGCTCTATGTCATCTGGGCTATTTATTACAGAGGATGCTGTATTGTAGGTCGTGAAAACGTCGTTTATGGTTCTCCTTCTAGGTTTCCTTGAGTCCATGGTGTCGCTAGCATTTAGGGTGTATAGGTCTCCTTTGTCTACATTTCCAAAGTCTAACTCATAACATTTCTTGAACATGTCTCCACGTAGGGCCTGGTATAGAAACATAGAAACATAGAAAATAGGTGCAGGAGTAGGCCATTCGGCCCTTCGAGCCTGCACCGCCATTCAATGAGTTCATGGCTGAACATGCAACTTCAGTACCCCATTCCTGCTTTCTCGCCATACCCCTTGATCCCCCGAGTAGTAAGAACTACATCGAGCTCCTTTTTGAATATATTTAGTGAATTGGCCTCAACAACTTTCTGTGGTAGAGAATTCCACAGGTTCACCACTCTCTGGGTGAAGAAGTTTCTCCTCATCTCGGTTCTAAATAGCTTACCCCTTATCCTTAGACTGTGACCCCTGGTTCTGGACTTCCCCAACATTGAGAACATTCTTGCTGCATCTAACCTGTCTAAACCCATCAGAATTTTAAACGTTTCTTTGAGATCCCCTCTCATTCTTCTGAACTCCAGTGAATATAAGCCCAGTTGATCCAGTCTTTCTTGATATGTCAGTCCCGCCATCCCGGGAATCAGTCTGGTGAACCTTCGCTGCACACCCTCAATAGCACGAATGTCCTTCCTCAAGTTAGGAGACCAAAACTGTACACAATACTCCAGGTATGGCCTCACCAAGGCCCTGTACAATTGTAGTAACACCTCCCTGCCTCTGTACTCAAATCCCCTCGCTATGAAGGCCAACATGCCATTTGCTTTCTTAACCGCCTGCTGTACCTGCATGCCAACCTTCAATGACTGATGTACTATGACACCCAGGTCTCATTGCACCTCCCCTTTTCCTAATCTGTCACCATTCAGATAATAGTCTGTCTCTCTGTTTTTACCACCAAAGTGTATAACCTCACATTTATCCACATTATACTTCATCTGCCATGCATTTCCCCACTCACCTAACCTATCCAAGTCACTCTGCAGCCCCATAGCATCCTCCTCGCAGCTCACACTGCCACCCAACTTAGTGTCATCCGCAAATTTGGAGATACTACATTTAATCCCCTCGTCTAAATCATTAAAGTACAATGTAAACAGCTGGGGCCCCAGCACAGAACCTTGCAGTACCCCACAAGTCACTGCCTGCCATTCTGAAAAGTACCCATTTACTCCTACTCTTTGCTTCCTGTCTGCCAACCAGTTCTCAATCCACGTCAGCACACTACCCCCAATCCCATGTGCTTTAACTTTGCACATTAATCTCTTGTGTGGGATCTTGTCGAAAGCCTTCTGAAAGTCCAAATACACCACATCAACTGGTTCTCCCTTGTCCACTCTACTGGAAATATCCTCAAAAAATTCCAGAAGATTTGTCAAGCCCTTTCACAAATCCATGCTGACTTGGACCTATCATGTCACCTCTTTCCAAATGCGCTGCTATGACATCCTTAATAATTGATTCCATCATTTTACCCACTACCGATGTCAGGCTGATAGGTCTATATTTCCCTGTTTTCTCTCTCCCTCCTTTTTTAAAAAGTGGGGTTACATTGGCTACCCTCCACTCCATAGGAACTGATCCAGAGTCAATGGAATGTTGGAAAATGACTGTCAACGCATCCGCTATTTCAAAGGCCACCTCCTTTAGTACTCTGGGATGCAGACCATTAGGCCCTGGGGATATATCGGCCTTCAATCCCATCAATTTCCCCAACATAATTTCCCGACTAATAAGGATTTCCCTCAGTTCCTCCTTCTTACTAGACCCTCTGACCCCTTTTATATCCGGAAGGTTGTTTGTGTCCTCCTTAGTGAATACCGAACCAAAGTACTTGTTCAATTGGTCTACCATTTCTTTGTTCCCCGTTATGACTTCCCTGATTCTGACGGCAGGGGACCTACATTTATCTTTACTAACCTTTTTCTCTTTTCATATCTATAGAACCTTTTGCAGTCCGTTTTAATGTTCCCTGCAAGCTTCCTCTCGTACTCTATTTTCCCTGTCCTAATCAAACCCTTTGTCCTCCTCTGCTGAGTTCTAAATTTCTCCCAGTCCCCGGGTTCGCTGCTATTTCTGGCCAATTTGTATGCCACTTCCTTGGCTTTAATACTATCCCTGATTTCCCTTGATAGCCATGGTTGAGCCACTTCCCTGTTTTGTTTTTACGCCAGACAGGGATGTACAATTGTTGTAGTTCATCCATGCGGTCTCTAAATGTCTGCCATTGCCCATCCACTGTCAACCCTTTAAGTATCATTTGCCAATCTATCCTAGCCAATTCACGCCTCATACCTTCAAAGTTACCCTTCTTTAAGTTCTGGACCATGGTCTCTGAATTAACTGTTTCATTCTCCATCCTAATGTAGAATTCCACCATATTATGGTCACTCTTCCCCAAGAGGCCTCGCACAACGAGATTGCTAATTAATCCTCTCTCATTACACAACAGTATAGCGCTCTGTTTCCTTCGGGCACCATGCAGTCAGGTGTACCTCGGTAAGGTTTAATATTACTGTCGCTACTGCATAATGTACCCCCTGATATAACACCTTTTCGGTCGGTACCAATACTAATCCGTTGCCAGGTCCCTTGGTGGTGGTAGGATACCTTTCTATTACTGTGCGTATTGGTGGGGTTGTGGGCAGGGGTTTCTTAATGTGTGCTCTTAGTTCGGTGGCGTTAATTGGGAGTGGGGATTGTGGGACCGCACATCCGTGTAGGCTAGAATCCCACCCCATCCCTTCCCCTTCATCATGCCATTGCCTGGCGAAGACGATCGATATGCCTGCGGGACAAATATTCTCTGATCCTCACATGCAAACATAAATTCCTTGTTCGGATTCTCACCGTTTGTCCCAACACAATTTGTCCCCGTGATGGTGCGGTACGTATCATTTCCGAGTCTTTCCCAGTCCGATTCCTGGTCCCATGCGTACTTGCTGAGTTTTCTGAGCCACCACCATCTTCCCAGGGGAATGTTTCCTTTGCAAGTCAAACAAACCTACACGTTTCCCCTCTGTAACACTGACTCGGGCAGCGATGATCCGCATCTGGGGACATGGAAGTGAGGCCTCCCCGTAGGTAAAACCTTCCTGGCTGGAGTAGCGGGTAGAATTAGATCCCAGCCACCCTGACCATCTTCCCTCGTGGGCATAAACGGCGAGTTCTTCCACATCTCGGGGGCCACCT
Organism: Pristiophorus japonicus; assembly: GCF_044704955.1. NCBI lineage: Eukaryota > Metazoa > Chordata > Chondrichthyes > Pristiophoridae > Pristiophorus > Pristiophorus japonicus. Next base: position 32,930 of record NW_027254358.1, read on the forward strand.
CCGGCGGTTACGATGGGTACTCTTCCTCCTGAACACCCGTAAATAAGGGATTCTTCCACGTCTCCTCAGTCGCCACAGCTCATCCTTATCAGGGTGAGCAGGAACAGGAGCCTTCTCATGCTGCTCTCTTTCCTGTAGGGGCACATAAATCAGATTGTCTAGCCCTGAGAAAGTTCTCTGGCTGGACAAAGGTGAACGAGTTCCAAGTTGGGCTCATAGTCTTTAATTGACCGGCTGTCTTATTCAGTTCCTTGTGGACTGATTTCTGCTTTTATTTTTATCTCATAGCCGCTCTGCTTGTTATCTCACCGGTGCTTCCTTAATAGCCATACCGGTAGATTCTTCTTACTCCCGGGTGTTACCCGGCCTGTGCTTCTTTTAACAGCTGCACAGGTAGATTATTTTCCTTACCCCGGTAACTAATACATATATATTTATCATTACACAGATAAATCTTACACTATTCTAAACTTATTCACTAAACATACTTAAATTCATATCGCTAAACATCCTTAAATTCACATCACTATATATGTACATCTCTCACCCGTCTCCGGGAGGCCAGGTTAATTCCTGCCTTCTCTCTTTCTTCTTCTCCCACCGGGTGTCCAGCGAGGTAGGTGATAGGTCGGTCTGCAACGTCTAACCCTAAGTACCCTGACTGGACGTGGGTTTGAGTCCCACACTATCGGGGGAACGTCCCCTCCGGTGCTGCAGCACATCGCTCCTTTGGGGGTGGCTGCCTGGTTCATTTCTTCCCCCGGGGGTTCTGCCTGGCTGAGGGCTATGGACTGGGGACTCTCACTTGGTGGCTGGTCCACCACTATCCCTTCTGGGGGTCTCTTGTTGCCCGAGGCTACCGGCTGGGTGCCCCTGGGTTGTAAAGTTTACACTGATTTATGTGGAACCACTATGTTCGGCGGGGCAATTTTATGGCATAGACCATGGGGCTTGCCTTGTCGACAATGTGGTACGGTCCCATGTACAGTGCCTTAAAGACCCCTACTCTCGCGTAGTTCCGTACCATAACCTGGTCCCCTATCTCCCACTCATGGTGCTTGCGGGGTTCTAGCAGCAGTCGGTTGCTCCGATGCTGTTTTCCCATGTTGTTAGCAGCCTGCCAGTGAATCTGTTTAAGGTGTTCATACAGATTCCTGACAAAACTGTCCCAGCTCGCTTCCCTAAGCTGACCTTCCGTGAGTACCGGGGCTAACACATGGGTGGGGGTTCGCATGGCTCTGCCAGTCATGAGCTCGTACGAGGAGTACCCCGTGCTCTTTGACTGGCTGGCCCGGATCCCCATGAGGACTCGTGGTAGGACCTCTACCCTGTCTCTTTGCGCAGCCTTTCTTTGATGGTGCGATTTAAACGCTCCACAGGCCTGGATGGCTGTGGGTTGTGGGTGACATGCCATTTCCCTTTGATGCCGAGTACCTTAAGGGTCTCCTGCATCACCTGCCCGGTGAAGTGACTCCCTTGGTCGGACTCCACATATTGTGGTCATCCCCATCGAGGGAACACTTCTCTGACCAGGATCCTGGCTTTTCCCAGGGCAGTGGCTGTTCGGCATGGGAAGGCTTCCACCCATTTGGTGAATACGTCCACTAATACTAGGCAGTATTTGTAACCTCCCTGGGCAGTGGGTAGGGGCCCGATGTAATCAATCTGGATCGACTCCCAGGGTCCCTCTACTCTCCTGATATGTCCCGTAGACACCTTTCTTTTCTGGGGGTCAGGGTTGTTGGCCGCGCACACCAGACAGCTAGCGCAGAATTCGCGGACATCTTCCCTGAGTCCCGGCCACCACCCTGCCTGTTCTACTCGTTGCCAAGTGGTCTCAGGTCGGGGGTGTCCTGCTCCTGGACCCTCGTGGGCCAGCTGGAGGAATTCTCTCCAGTGTTCTTACGGTACTACCCATTGCCTTCTTTAATGGCAATTGCTGCGGTGCTGTACGGGCCGTCTACCCTCTCCCCTTTTGCTAGCGTCTTCAGGACAGTTTTGAGGACGGGGTCTTGGGTCTGAACCGTTTTTAGGTTCCGGGGCAAAGCTATCCCTGCCTTCCCTGCCATCCCTATCCTGCCGCTGACTGCTGCTATGGGTCCTGAGTTGTGTGGATCCCAGAGCTTCCCTGTGCGGGCCCCTTGCTTGGCTAACATGTCAGCCTGCTGGTTTCCCTCGCTACGGGTTTCTGTGGTTGAATGTGCCTTCACTTTATTTATGTCGATATTCCCTTTGTTCCCTACGGCTTTCATAATCTTTTCCAGTAGGGGTTTAATTGCCAGGGGTCTCCCGTCTGCGGATGTGTATCCGCGGCGGGACCAGATAGCCAGGTACTCCATACACGAATTGCATGTGAACATACTGTCCGAGCAAATCGTGTATGGAGTAGGGAATTCTTCGGGGTGTGTGACACCACCGCAGACAGTTCAGCGTGCTGGGTGCTCATAGTGCTGGGAGTTTAATCGCCAGGGCCGTGCCTGCCTTGGGGTCATAAACTCCGCAGCCTGTGAGTCGTTCACCCGCAGATACTGTGCTTGAACCGTCTACATTGATCTCTCGGCCTGTGGGGTGTAACCCAGCCCGAAAGCCTATGTCAATTTCCCATACCCCTTCTATGGAATACCGGTGGGCAGTCCCTGGATAAATCATGTTGGTCGCAGAGACCCTTTACCTTTAGGTCCATTTGAGAGAGGAGCAGGGTCCAGCGAGCAATGCGGGCACTGCTCACTGTCCCGTCCTTAATTCTCCCGTCCAGGAACATTTGGGTGGGCGTATGGTGGGTAAGGAGTGTGATAGGGGACCCCCCTGTGAAGATCAGTGATCTTTTCACAGCCCAGTGAGTGGCTAGGAGGTGCCGCTCACAGTTGGAGTATCCCTTCTCCACGTCTGTGAGTATCCTGGAGGAGTAGACCACTGGTCTCAGCCGGCCGTGCCGCTCTTGGAGCAGTACTGCACTCAGGCTGTCCGCACTGGCTGCTACCTCCAGGAAAAACTCTTTACCCCCATCTATGGCCCCTAGAGCTGGCGCGGTCTGCAGGTCTTTCTTGAGTTGGATAAATGCTGCCTCGTAACCTTTGTCCCATTCCCACTCCACTCCCTTGTGTAGGAGTCGGAGCAGAGGGGCTGCTGTGGCTGCATAATCCTCAATGAGATCTCTGCAGTACCCGGTTAGCCCTAGAAAAGATCTTACTCCTGTTACTGTGTTGGGGGCGGGTAACTTCTGCACTGCTTCCCTTCTAGCTTTGTCATTGGCCCTTTCTCCAGTGCACACAGCCAGGCCCAGGAATTTTACTTCCTTCAGGTCGATCTGTGCCTTCTTGGGGTTTACTTTAAATCCCTCTTCTTTCAGCAGCTCCAGCAGCTCAGCCAGCAGTGGGCCATGCTCCTCCCCCTCATCGGTGAACAGGAGCAGGTCATCTACATACTGTAATAATTGCTGGGGTCTGCTGAAACACTTTAAACAGTTGGCCATACATTGATGGAAAATACTGGGGCTGTTGTGGAAGCCCTTGAGGGAGACAGTTCCAAGTGTATTGCTGCCCTTTAAAGGTAAAAGCAAACTTGTACTGATCTTCCCTTCTTAAAGGTATGGACCAGAACCCGTTGGAAATATCCAGCACCGTGAAGGTGGTCGCGGAGGCTGGGATACTTCCAATGAGGTCGGCGACAGCAGCAACAGTGGGTGCACAGGCGGGGATGTTACGATTGAGTACTCGATAGTCCACCGTGGCTCTCCAGGAGTTGTCCGGTTTCTTAACCGGCCAAATTGGAGAGTTCACATGGGTAGCCATTGGTCTCAATACCCTCTGTTTAACCAGCAAACCCAAGGCTGTTTCCATGTCTGCCACCACCTCCCTGGGGAAGTTGTACTGTTTCCGTGGTCGGGTCATGGGGTCCCCATCTTTGCTAACCTCGACCCCATTTATTCTCCCGCAGTCATGTTTGTGAGTGGCAAAAGCTGCAAGATTTTTTCTCACATACTCTTGATATTCTACAGGGGTGTTACTGACCAGTGATTCAAGGTCGTAACCCTCCTTTGGTTTCATGGTGCACACCGTCCCTTTTCGCTGTTTTCTTGGGATAACCATCACCTCACTCTCCTGTCCCATACAGACTGACCCCCAAAGACAGTGGTTTCTTAAATCCACCAGGATCCCGTGGCCTAGGATGAAGTCAGCCCCCAGGATCCCTCTCCCTTCCTGCTCCCACTTCATCAGGACACAAGTCCACTTAGTGTGGAGTGTACCAAAATGAATGGAGAGTGGAACGGAGAATGAACCAGTCTGTTCAGTGCCCGTGAAACCCACCAAGCTGTAGGGGACCCCGTTAGACAGAGGTGAGGCGGCGGGGTTAGTTGCAGAGACAAGGGTGCTTGAGGCACGGTGTCCAACAGGTAAGTCCCTTTCACCTTTTCCACTTCCATCTGTACGGTCGGTCTCCCCCATGCACCATACTCGAGGGCACACAGGTGGATGGGCTGTGCCTGTCCTAGTCATGGTTTTGGTTGGGAGGGGGCAGATGGGATCTCGGTACCAGTGGCGGTGGCTACCTTTCCAGGGCCATCTAACATGGCTCGGAGTGCAGTTAAAAAGGTGTCGAATGAGTGGGGAGGGACTGGTTTATCTGTCTCGGTCTTTTGGGCAGGGGCTGGAGAACTCTTTCCTGCTCTATCCAAGGATTTTTACAATCCCTTCTCCAGTGCCCACTCTTTCCGCACCCAACACGGGGACGTTTTGTATCGGAGGAGTTGCCCCCCTCGTGATGCCATTCTCTCTTGTCTTGGTTAGGTCGGATTTCGTGAAGCCTTCCCTTTTGTGGGTGCTCCTCTGTCCCTCTGCCGTTTCTGTAAGCTAGGGTCAGCTGCCCTGTTCTGTGACTTGGGAATCTCTGGGATCGAACCAAGCCTCAGCCTTGGGTCTTATTCTGGGTAAACCGTTAGCTACTAGGCTTCGGAGCCAGTGTGCTAATTTGTCCGGGTTTAAGTGATCTCTGTCTATGCCCCCACTACACGTGCTTTTGTACACCGGCCACAGTCGGTCTGCGAAAGCCTGTGGGGGTTCTCCTGTGAGCTGCACCGTTTTCTCTACTCTCGAGAAGGGACTCCCGTCATTGCAGCCCATAGCTTCTAAAATGTCTTTCTGGATGGCAGCAAGTGTTTTCTGTCCTCTTTTGCTCTCAGTAGAGAGGAACTGGTCCAGTTTGCTGTCTCGAGATAGGAGAAGCATCTTTGCCATTTCTGCATCATCGCACCCATTAATATTCCCGGCCTGTTCCACTTCCACAAAGTGAACCGAGGGGTCTCCCTTTGGAGTTAGCTTTCCCAGGTGGCTTATCATGGCCCTAAGCTGGTGGGGAGTGTGGGGACCACAAACTGACTTTCCAGGGGCCCGAGACCCCCGTTAAGAGTGGGCGGGCCAAACTTCTGTTGCTGGACCGGGCACATTGGCCCTGGTTCTGGCTCTCCCTGTTCTGGCTCGCCTCCCTCTCTTCCCTGCGTCCAAGCCGAGCTGAAACTCAGTGCCACAGGTGGTGGTGGTTGACTATCCCTGTCCGGCCCGCAACTGATTTGCCCCCCCTGCTGCTGCACCGGTGTAGTCACTGGTGCCACAGGTGGTGGCCGGGTTGTTTCTTCCTTCTCTTCCAGGTTTACCTGGGGCGTACCCGGGCTTATTAGGCATACCATGCCTATTGCCTTGGACAGAGCAAGGTTTAAACTTTTAATTTGTTGCTGGCAGGGACCGTGGTCTCCTGATTCAAACCCATTAGTGCTAGCTATTTTATACGCTGCTTGCACATCTTTTAATCTTTCCTGGAGCTCTTTTACTTGTAGGGTGAAGCGAGTGCTTTCCTCCCTCAGTGACTTTTCATTACTTTTGGCCTCGGTAACCTGACATTAAAAATAGCCCTGACTGTTTTTAAACCTTTCCATTATTTGGGTCCTTTCCTGTTTTAGCTGACGGAGTTCTCCTGATAATCTTTCTTCTGACACAACCCTTTCCTGGTAGCTCTCTGCACATTCCCATAACCCTGCCTGCAATGTTTCATTCATTCTGTCTAGCAGTTAGACCTGTTGCTGTCGACAGACCAACCAAATTGCTTTCTCTACTGCTTCTTTGTGATCTTTACTTGCTGTCCACTGGGCTGCAGCGTCAGCTGGACGCTCAGCGCGCAATCGACTAAGCACCCATTCCTTAGTTACATTCACTTTCTTATACACATAGGAGGAAATCGTCTCTTCCATTTTGGTTCTTTGCCCCAAACCAGCAATCTCCACATCACACCCCGTGTAACAGAGTCCTGCCGCAGTCGTCATTTTGTAAGGGGAGGGGGGAGGGGGTGGTGTTTGTGGTCTCTGAGGGGTCAGGTTCCCTTCTGACCAACTTGAGCGGTTTCGAATCGCTCCCCCTCCCTTGGGTTCTGCACTCTGGATTTATTTGGGGGCGGGTGACAAAAGTGCAGAGGACACTGGTTTGATGCAAAGAACTTTGGTTTTATTACAGTGAATGTAATACAGGCTTATTACTCTAGTAAGAAAATACACGGCCAAACTTACAATCACTCTAATAAAGAACAAGACAAGGAAAGGTACAAGGTCAAACTTAGAATCACTGTAATAAAGTACCATACACTACACATTCAAAGGGGGTTGCAGTAAAATTATATCTCCCACCTCCCAATACCTAATTCTAGCTCGGTTAGACTCCAGGGCAGGGACTTATGTTTACCAATCCTTTTGATAGTTAATGGTAGATGGTGATGTTCTTCCTTCCTTCAGGACTTCAAGACTTCGAGGCTGGAGAAGTTAGTTTTACAACTGTCACGTTGGTTTCTCTCCTTGTCTTGATGAGGTAGTAGCGACCACCTCTCTCCCCCTCTCTCTCTCTTCGTCTTCTCGTCTCTCCAACCTCTGTTGAAAACAGTGGCCAGTTATACGATTTCAGTGTTCTAATCTTGCCGCCCAATCTGTTCACAATCCTTTCTATCATTTTGTCGGGCTTGGTTCTTCTTTGTAATATTTTGTCGGGTTCGTTAAAGTTGATATGTCTTGGGTGGGTTGATCTTCGAAAAACTGTTTCCTGATGGAAAAATTAGTTTGGTAATTGCAATGACCTTTTGTGCTTAGTCTTTCGCATACAGGCTGGATTGGGCCTCTTCCTGATGTATATGCTGAAATGGTTTGTCCAGACCCATGTTGATGGGGAGCTATCTCTGGGTGATACTATGATGGTAATGTCTCTTGTGGAGGAAGATTTCCAAATACTCATTCTTCCAGACAGGTTAGCTCAGTTCTCACACCCAGACAGTTCCAATAATCAAATGGGCTTCTTTTGTTCCATAGGTCTGTCCACAGGCTTGAATTTGTCTTGTAAAAGTTCATAACGCTATTAAAGTTCGTAGTTTCTTGCATAAGCACTTTAGAGTTCCAAACTTTTCGATAGATAGTCCCAAATTAAGTTTCCTTTCGAATGAGCCCAAACACAGGGGGGGTTCTGGTGAATTTTGCTCTCTGCAATGCCCATTCATGCTCCCATCTGGCGCTAACAGGAGCTGCTAATCTTTGAATTTCTAGCCCCTAGAAACTGAAAGTATAATAGAGCAGTCAGCACGGATTCCACAAGCGAATCCAGAGACTGTACCAATACTTACAGGGGGTCCTGAGACTGTACTAACACTTAAAGAGGGCACTGAGACTGTACCAACACTTACAGTGGGTCCACAGGCTGTACCAACACTTAGAGGGTCCAGAGACTGTACTAACACTGAGAGGGTCCAGAGACTGTACCAACACTTAGAGAGGCCAGAGACTGTACCAACACTTAGAGGGTCCAGAGACTGTACCAACACTTAGAGAGGCCAGAGACTGTACCAACACTTCGAGGGTCCAGAGACTGTACTAACACTTACAGAGGGTCCTGAGACTTTACCAACACTTACAGAGGGTCTAGAGACTCATTAGCCTCGGTCCAAACATGGACAAAAGAGCTGAAATGCAGAGGTGAGAGTGAGAGTGACTGCCCTCGACATCAAGTCAACATTTGACCAAGTGTGGCATCAAAGAGCCCCAGTAAAACTGGTCAATGGGAATCAGGGAAAACTCTCCACTGTTTGGAGTCATACCGAGCACAAAGGAAGATGGTTCTGGTTGTTGGATCATCACAGCCCCAAAACATTGTTGCAGGAGTTCCTCGGGGCAGTGTCCTTCATCAATAACCTTCCCTACATCAGAAATGGGGAAGTTCACTGATGACTGCACAGTGCTCAGTCCATTCACAGTCCGTACCCACATGCGGCAAGACCTGGAGAACATTCAGGCTTGGGCTGATAACTGGCAAGTTACATTTGCACCACACAAGTGCCAGGCAATGACTATCTCCAACAAGAGACAGTCTAACCCCCTCCTCTTGGCATTCAACAGCTGAATCCCCCACCATCAACATCCTGGGGGTCATCATTGAGCAGAAATTTAACTGGACCAGCCACATGAATACTGTGGCTAAAAGAGCAGGTCAGAGGCTGGGTATTCTACACAGACTGTCTCACCTCCTGACTCCCCAAAGCCTTTCCACCATCTACAAGGCACAAGTCAGGAGTGTGCTGCAATATTTTCCACTGGCCTAAATGAGTAGAACTCAAACAACACTCAAGAAGTTTGACCATCCAGGACAAAGCAGCCGCTTGATCGGCCCCCCATCCACCACCTTAAACATTCACTCCCTCCACCACCGGTGCACCGTGGCTGCAGTGTGCACCATCTACAAGATGCACAGCAGCAACTCAACAAGGCTTTTTCAGCAGCACCTCCCAAACCCGCGACCTCCACCACCTAGAACGACAAGGGCAGCAGGCGCATGGGAAAACCATCACCTGCAGGTTCCCCTCCCAGTCACACACCATCCTGACTTGGAAATATATCGGCCGTTCCTTCATAGTCACTGGGTCACAATCCTGGAACTCCCTCCCTAACAGCACTGTGGGAGTACCTTCACCACATGGACTGCAGCGGTTCAAGTAGAAGACCCACCACAACCTTCCCAAGGGCAATTCGGGATGGGAATAAATGCTGGCCTTGCTGGCGATGCCCACATCCCATGAATGTATACATTAAAAGTTTAAAAATTATTAACAGAGGATCCAGTGACGGTACTAATATTTACTGAGACGTTATTATAATTTACAGGGGTCCAGAGGTGGTACTAATATTTACAAGAATTACATAAATTGCATTTATATTTAGTGGATCTAGAGACATATTTTCATGGAATCCTGAGTAGGTACTAGTATTAACAGAGAATCTAGAGATTGTACAGAGGAGCTGTTAATATTTACACAGGATCCAGAGAAAGTGGTAATATTTACAGAGGATTAAAAGATGGTACTAATTGTTGTATATGCAGACTATGGATGTACTCTCTGTGTAGTCACTGTGTGGTTACATAAGATGGAGACTTGGTTACCTGATGTATTATCAATAAGGTTTGCATTGTGTATTTCCATGCTGGCACCACTAAAAGGTGCAACTGGTGGAGACCAGGGGTTTCCTGCCCTGGTGGCAGCTCCCAGTATAAAAGGCCGCACACCATGTTTGTGCCGACTCTGGAGTTTGGAATAAAAGACCAAGGTCACTACAGTTTGAGTACAACACATTGCCTCGTGGAGTCATTCATAAGTACATTATAGACATAACACTAATATTTAGAGGGGATCTAGATAAAGAAATAATAGGTACAGGTTATGCAGAGACAGTGCTAATAATGACAGCAGGTCCAGAGAAGGTGCTGATGTTTACACAGGGTGCAGAGATAGTTTTATTATTTACAGGGGACCTGGAGACTGTGCAAATAGCAACAGAGGAACCAGAGACTGTGCTAATAGCAACAGAGACTCCAGACACGGTCCTAATGTTTACAGGTTTTCCAGAGATGGTACTAATATTTACACTGGGTCCCAGCATGATGTATAACATTCCTGTTATGTCCTTGCCTTACAGTTAACCTACTGACGATTGTGATCCTGACTCGGGGAAAGTGCGGTCTCTCCAAATGTTCACTCGTTACCTGGTGGCCATGGCAGCAGCGGATCTACAGGTCGTTATCCTCGACCTGATATTGAGGCAAATTCCAGTTCGTTTTTCGAGTCACTTCCATTTCGTGATGTCCATTCCTGTGTGTAATATCCACGCCGTCCTGCTGTATGCAGCCACAGACTGCTCTGTCTGGTTCACCGTCACTTTCACCTTCCATTGATTTGTGGCCATTTGTTGCCAGAAGCTGAAAACCAAATATTGCACTGAGAGAACAGCGGCTGTGGTTCTGGGAACAGTGACTGTGCTGAGCTGTTTAAAGGATATTTTCTGGTATTTTATGTTAACGGGTAAATATTACCTCGACAACGATCCCTGGTTTTGTTGTAGACGAGATGGTGTTGTTGGTTCAACAGTCTGGGCAATAATCGAACTCCTTCATTATATACTCACCCCTTTTGTCCCATTTGTTCTGATCCTGCTGCTCAATGCTCCCACCGTCAGATACATTTTAGTGGCCAGCAGAGCTCGCAGGAGACTCCGGGGTCCCAGCCATGGGGGGGGTCCCAGAGACCCTGAGATGGAGAGCCGCAGAAAATCTGTCATTTTCTGTTTGTTATCTCGGGGAATTTCATCCTGTTATGGTCAACGTATGTGGTGTATTCTATATGCAACCGACTGTGGTACATTGGATTTAATACTGTATCTCTACCTCTCTGTGTACAAGAGCTGGGCTTCATGCTGCAACCCCTGAGTTGCTGCACCAACACTTGTATTTATGCTGTGACCCAGACTAAGTTCAGAGAGCAGTTAAAGAATGTGAGGAAATATCCCTTTAATGTAATTGTCAAATGCATTAAACAATAAGAGCTGAAGATTTTCCAGCATCAGAACTGAATCCTATCTTATATTTTCACCAACCAGCTCACCCTGTGATAGAGACACAGTGGGTCTGCTCTCCCCGGGGTCTGTGATACACAGTGGGCTCGGTCTGCTCTCCCCGGGGTCTGTGATACACAGTGGGGCGGGGGGGGGGTCTGCTCTCCCCCCGGGGTCTGTGATACACAGTGGGCCCGGTCTGCTCTCCCCCCAGGGTCTGTGATACACAGTGGGCCCAGTCTGCTCTCCCCCCAGGATCTGTGATACACAGTGTGCCCGGTCTGCTCTCCCCCCAGGGTCTGTAATACACAGTGGGCCCAGTCTGCTCTCCCCCCAGGGTCTGTGATACACAGTGGGCCCGGTCTGCTCTCCCCCCAGGGTCTGTGATACACAGTGGGCCCGGTCTGCTCTCCCCGGGGTGTGTGATATACAGTGGGCCCGGTCTGCTCTCCCCCAGGGTCTGTGATACACAGTGGGCCCAGTCTGCTCTCCCCCCGGGGTCTGTGATACACAGTGGGCCCGGTCTGCTCTCCCCCCGGGGTCTGTGATACACAGTGGGCCCAGTCTGCTCTCCCCCCGGAGTCTATGATACACAGTGGGCCCGGTCTGCTCTCCCCCCGGGGTCTGTGATACACAGTGGGCCCAGTCTGCTCTCCCCCCGGGGTCTATGATACACAGTGGGCCCGGTCTGCTCTCCCCTTGGGGTCTATGATACACAGTGGGCCCGGTCTGCTCTCCCCACGGGGTCTGTGATACACAGTGGGCCCGGTCTGCTCTCCCCCCAGGGTCTGTGATACACAGTGGGGCAGGGCGGGGGGGGGGATCTGCTCTCCCCCGGGGTCTATGATAAAACAACAACTTGTATTTATATAGGGTCTTACGTGGTAAAATGTCCCAAGGTGCTTCATAGGGGCATTATCAAACAAAATTTGACACTGAGCCACGTAAGGCGATAGTAAGGCTGTAATATATACTTCCACCCAGTGAACTACTGCTCCACCGAGTAGATTACTGTGGTAATGCAGCCATTGCTGTTTATACAATAAAAGCATCAGGTGACTTGGTCACCTGACAACTTCCTGAGTTGAAGCCATCTTGTAAGTGTGTGTTTGTGATGTCATAGTGAAGATCCCATGTTGGCGACGTAGGATCAGATTTCCGGATACCGTAGCTGAAATTTTTGTTGGTGGATGATCCCAGCCAACAACAGAGAGACTAGCGAGGTCCTTTCTGTTGCAGCACAACTAAAAATCCCAGATAAATTACAAGCACATTTGGCTGAACTGAAGAGTCCAGATGGCCGTGCCTATGGGAATAATAGGACGCTTTGGTGAGTTCCATCGTGACCGAGAGATGTTTGGAGCATATGTGGCGGCTAGAAAAGTTTTTCATCGCAAATAGTATCATCGAACTCCCCGATAATGAAAACCGTAACCGGGAGGTGTAACAAAGGAAACGGACTATTTTCCGACTGAAGCAGGCCCCGAGGTGTATGAAACCCTGAAAAATGTCCTTGTTCCCATCATGCCAAAGGACACATCACTTACGGAGATTCTAACCAATTTAGAACATCACTACCATCCTGAGCCCCTGGAGATTGCTGAAAGTTATTATCTTGGAATATGAGATCAATTAATTGCTGAATGTATCAATGAGCACATTTTAGCATTAAAAAGCTAACTATTCGCTGTCATTTCAGAAACTTTCAGGACTGAGCATCACATGTTTTTGGGCTGAAAACTGAAGCAATCAGAAGAAAGTTGCTGATACCCCTAACTTGACTTTTGATTTTGCTTGTCAGACAGCTATGTTAATGGATATAACGGACCAGTACTCCCCAGAATTTTGTACCATTTCCAGTCGTCAGACAACCGAGGTGAATCACCTGCAGGTTAAAAGAAAAAGGCAGTTGGGCCCCAAGGCCTCAGCACCTGGCCAAGGTAACAGAGCATTGAAGTTGTGCAATTGGTGCCTGGAACAACACATAGCTCAAAGTTGTCCACATGTGAAGGCAAAGTGTTTATTCTGCAAGAAAACTGGGCATCTTGCTAAGGCATGCCAACTGAAGAGTAAATCAACTTTCAAGACTATAAGTAGAAATCCACAGAGATTACATTGCATAGAAGAAAAGCAACTGGTCAAAGAGATACATGTCATCAGAAGCACAAGAGTATCGAACAACGATTCGAAAAGTATCGTCATCCAATTAGATGTTACAGGAACCAAGATACTCATGGAAATTGACACTGATGCATTCATGAGCACAGTCCCGGAATTGCTATGTCTCGACAAGTTGAGTGATTTTCCACTGGAGAAGTCAAAGATAGAGCTGTGAGGCTACTCAGGAGAGCAAATCCCTGTGGTAGGATGTATCACCATACTGGTGAAAAACAAGGATCAGTTTCAGAGCTTGCCTCTCTTAGTAGTGGCAGGAGACAAGCCTGCATTACTAGGTAGAAATTGGTTGGGATCACTGAAGCTGGATTGGAATGAGATTTTTCAAGTTGAAACGCGATTTGCATCGAAAGATGATGTCCTGAAGAAGTATCCGAAGGAGTTCTGCAAACCAGGCAGTCCGATCCAAGGCTTCAAGATGAGTGTCAGAATACAGAAGGATGTTCGACCAGTTTTTTTCAAGCCATGTCCCGTACCATATGCACTCAAGGAGAAAGTTGAGCAAGAACTCAAAGGCCTAGAGACTGAGTACATTATCTCAGAGATAGATCAATTTAATTGGGCTACACCCATTGTTGTTGTACCTAAGACAGATGGTAAGGTAAGGTTGCGTGGTGATTATAAAGTAACTGTAAACCAGGCTCTTGAAGGTAATTGCCCCAATACATTGCCAAATGTAAAAGATTTGTTCATAACACTGACAGGTGGTCAGATGTTCTCAAAGTTGGATCTTACAAATGCCTACTTACAACAGGAGCGAGATGAGGAGTCCAAGTCATGCAGATGTTGTATTCAGGCCCCCTCCTACAGATGTTGAATTATGTCCCCTTTATATATTTGGAATTGATTCCCTCTCCTACAGATGTTGAATACTGACACACTCCTACAGATATTGAATTCAGGACCTCTCCTACAGATGTTGAATACTGACACACTCCTGCAGATATTGAATTCAGTACCTCTCCCACAGATGTTGAATTTGGAACGCATCCAACAGATGTTGAATCCAGGCTCCCTCTAGATATTCTCTGGATTCTGGGGCAGTCCCAGCAGATTGGAAAACTGCAAATGTAACGCCCCTATTTAAAAAAGGAGGCAGACAAAAAGCAGGAAACTATAGACCAGTTAGCCTCACATCTGTGGTTGGGAAAATGTTAGAGTCCATTACTAAAGAAGCATGAGCAGGACATTTGTAAAAGCATCATTCAATCAGGCAGAGTCAGAATGGATTTATGAAGTGGAAGCCAAGTTTCACAAATTTCCTGGAATTCTTTGAGGATGTAACGAATGGGGCGGAAACATAGAAACATGGAAAATAGGTGCAGGAGTAGGCCATTCGGCCCTTCGAGCCTTCACCGCCATGCAATAAGATCATGGCTGATCATTCCCTCAGTAACCCTTTCTTGCTTTCTCGCCATACCCCTTGATCTCTTTAGTCGTAAGGGCCATATCTAGCTCCCTCTTGAATATATCCAATGAACTGGCATCAACAACTCTCTGTGGCAGGGAATTCCACAGGTTAACAACTCTCTGAGTGGAGAAGTTTCTCCTCATCTCGGTCCTAAATGGCCTACCCCTTATCCCAAGACTATGTCCCCTGGTTCTGGACTTCCCCAACATCGGGAACATTCTTCCCAAATTTAACGTGCCCAGTCCCGTCAGAATCTTATACGTTTCTATGAGATCCCCTCTCATCCTTCTAAACTCCAGTGAATACAGGCCCAGTTGATCCAGTCTCTCCTCAAATGTCAGTCCAGCCATCCCAGGAATCAGTCTGGTGAACCTTCGCTGCACTCCCTCAATAGCAAGAACGTCCTTCCTCAGATTAGGAGAACAAAACTGAACACAATATTCCAGGTGAGGTCTTACCAAGGCCCTGTACAACTGCAGTAAGACCTCCCTGCTCCTATACTCAAATCCCCTAGCTATGAAGGCCAACATACCATTTGCCTTCTTCACTGCCTGCTGTACCTGCATGCCAACTTTCAATGACTGATGAATCATGACATCAAGGTCTCGTTGCACCTCCCCTTTCCCTAATCTGCCGCCATTTAGATAATATTCTGCCTTCGTGTTTTTGCCCCCAAAATGGATAACCTCACATTTATCTACATTATACTGCATCTGCCATGCATTTGCTCACTCACCTAACCTCTCCAAGCCACCCTGCAGCCTCTTAGCATCCTCCTCACAGCTCACACCACCACCCAGTTTAGTGTCATCAGCAAACTTGGAGATATTGCACTCAATTCCTTCATCTAAATCGTTAATGCATATTGTAAAGAGCTGGGGTCCCAGCACTGAACCCTGCGGCACTCCAATAAAGAAGATTATGGTCACACTAAGTTTAGTTCACGGTACTCAGCCTCGTGGAGTTGTTCTATACACTATAATTGGCGACGAGTAACAGAATACGAACCTTCACGCAACCATGGCTGCTGTTGGAATATTAGAGAGATTCATAGAGCGTGATGATTGGGAAGCCTTTGTCGAGTGTCTCGACCAGTATTTCGTGGCCAATGAGCTGGAAGGAGACACTAACATGGCCAAGTGCAGGGCGGTTCTCCTCACCGTCTGTGGGCCTAAAACATACGGCCTCATCAAGAATCTGCTTGCACCAACAAAGCCAACGACGAAGGAATATACAGAGTTGTGCACGCTGGTTCGGGACCACCTCAAGCCGAAGGAGAGTATCCTCATGGCCAGAAATCGTTTTGACACGCACCATCGCTCCGGGGGCCAGGACGTGGCGGATTATGTCAACGACCTGAGATGCCTTGCGGGACCTTGCGATTTTGGAGCTGCGTTGGGGCAAATGCTGCCGGACTTTTTCATGCTAGGCATCAGCCACGAGGTCATTCTTCGAAAGCTGCTGGCTGCTGAAACCCTAGACCTGAGCAGGGCCATCGCGATCGCCCAGGCATGCATGGCCATGGACGATAACACCAAACAGATATCTTCTCAACATCGAAGCTCACCGGCAAGTACTGTGCATAAAATGACGTTGCTAGCAGGCCGAACTGCACATGGCAGGGCCTATACGTCTGCGGCTGCAAGACCTGTGATGACTCAGAGTCCTCCATCGGGGGTGAATGTGAATCCATTAGCACCGTGTTGGCACTGCGGGGGTAATCATCGGGCCCAGCAATGTCGATTCAAGCACTACATGTGCAAAGGCTGCACAACGATGGGGCAGTTCCAGCGAATGTGCAAACGTGGCAGAGGATGATCGATCCGGCGCGGATCACGCAGCACAGGCAACTCAACCCAGGAAGAAGTGTATGGGGTACATACCTTCCCCACCAAGAGCCCTTCTATAATGCTGAAAGTCAAATTAAATGGAGTTCCAGTATCCATGGAGTTGGACACGGGGGCGAGTCAGTCAATAATGAGCCAGAAGGCTTTCGATAAACTGTAGGGCAATAAAGCACAAAGGCCCAAACTGAGCCCAATTAATGCAAAGCTGCGTACCTACACCAAAGAGCTCATACCATTGATTGGAAGTGCGGCAGTGAAGGTATCGTATGATGGAGCTGTGCATGACCTATCATTGTGGATTGTTCCAGGCAATGGCCCAACGCTGTTCGGCAGAAGCTGGCTAGAAAGATTAGATGGAATTGGAACGACATCAAAGCACTATCTTCAGTGGATGACGCCTCGTGTGCTCAATTGCTGAGCAAGTTTTCCTCGCTATTCGAATAAGGCATCGGCAACTTCACAGGAGCCAAGGTACAGATCCATCTGGGCCCCGATGCACGGCCCGTCCATCACAAGTCTCAGGCGGTTCCGTACATGAGGTTGAACTGGACAGACTCCAACGCGAAGGAATCATATCGCCAGTCGAGTTCAACGAGTGAGCCAGTCCAATTGTTCCGGTGTTGAAAAGCAATGGCACGGTCAGAATCTGCAGAGACTACAAGGTCATCATCATCATCATCATCATCATAGGCAGTCCCTCGAAGCGATGATGATTTGCTTCAATGCCAAAAAGGAATGAGTTCATAGGTGTTTCAATGAAGGACCTAATATTCCAGATCCTGAACTACATCTTGGAGAGTGAAAGATGCCTGTGCGTGGATTTTTTTAACGTGTGGTGGCCGTTGTACACCAGCCACCACACGGGCTTGACAGAGCTAGGTCTTGGTCTAGTGGCAAGGGGATCCAAGGCGACTGGAGACCAGCTCTGCTGCAAGGACCAAGTGCGCACACATATAGTCTTCGCACTCTATGCTGAAGGTAATGGTAGGTGCCAGTGAGATGGGTTTAAGGATACAGTTGCTAATGGAGACGAGGCAGAGGCTATCTTTGCTCTCCAGGATGATCTTGACATAGTTGGTGGTTTTGTCAGCGAAGACAGAGGCCAAATAGCTTGATGTGATGTGCCCCAGTTACACACAAGTCTCCACCCCTTGGATTTGATGGAGTGAAGATGGCAGCCATACCAGGTGAATGGCCAGGATGGGACACAGTGAAGATTTTACTGGTGACAAGGACATCAAAGATGGAGGAGAGGGAAACACTGAACAGACTGAAAGCTACAAAAGTATCATGGTGAGTAGCTGAGCAGTTGGGAGTTTTAAAGTGCAATTGTAAGTGACCTTGTTAAAACCTAGGACATTTTTGTTCCATTGAACCATATTTCACTTTTGGTCCCAGTTCGGATGTCAAAGCATTAAAGGGATGTAACTGTTGCCATGAATCAAGGCTCCTTTAGTAGATTACTGCATTTACAGTCAGCTGTCCAGCTGTGGCTGGATCATCATTACTCTCTTGTATCTCACATCTCCTACCCTTTCTGTGTTTGCCCCTGAAAAAATCATTTTCCCTCAAGTCACTACAAGGTAACGATTAACTGAGTCTCACTATAGGACCAGTACCCGCTGCCCAAAGCAGATGACCTGTTCGCAATGTTAGCGGGGGGGAAGCCGTTCACCAAGTTGGACCTAACCTCCGTCTACGTGACACAGGAGCTGGCTGAATCAACACGCACAAAGGGCTGTTTATATACCACAGGTGCCCTTTTGGGATTCGCTCGGCAGCCATTTTCCAGAGAAACCATGGAGAGTTTGCTGAAATCTGTTGTGCACCGTTGTGTTTCAAGACGACATCCTGATCACCAGTCGTGGCACCATCAAACATCTACACAACCTGGAAGAGGTTTTAAGTCGACTAGACAGAGTGGGATTCAGGCTGAAATGCTCCAAGTGTGTTTTCCTGGCGCCAGAAGTAGAATTTTTGGGGAGGAAGATTTCCGCAGACGGCATCAGGCCCACGGACTCAAAGACAGAGGCCATCAAGAATGCACCCAGACCACAGAATGTGACGGAGTTCCTGGGACTCCTCAACTATTTCGGTAACTTTCTACCCGGGTTGAGCACGTTGTTAGAGCCTTTGCACATGTTGCTACGTAAGGGTGATGACTGGGTTTGGGACAAATCTCAAGACACAGCCTTTGAGAAGGCCAGGAACCTGCTATGTTCAAATAAGTTATTTGTACACTATGACCCATGTAAACATTTAGTGCTAGCTTGGGACGCCTCATCATACGGGGTCGGCTGTGTGTTACAGCAAGCCAATGTATCGGGCAACCTCCAACCGGTTGCATACGCATCTAGAAGTCTGCATAAGGCTGAGAGAGCCTACAGTATGGTCAAGAAAGAGGCGTTAGCATGTGTATATGGGGTTAAGAAAATGCACCAATACCTGTTTGGACTTTGGTTTGAGCTTGAAACTGACCACAAGCCACTCATTTCGCTGTTTTCAGAGAGCAAAGGTATAAATACCAATGTTTCATCCTGCATCCAAAGATGGGAACTAACATTATCCACTTATGACTATGTTATCTGCCACAGACCATGCACCGAAAACTGTTTCCATTCTTTCTTTTGCCTAACCCATCCTTTAACTTCGTGCACTCTGCTCCCTACTACCGCCCCTGCGTCTGACTGTGCCTTGGACTCCCTGAGCTCTGCCTCGAACTTACCAACCTGCTCATCTAGCAGTTGGACTTGTCTTTGCAGACAGATGAGCCATATCGCCTTTTCAATACTGCGCCTATGCTCCTTGCCCTCCGTCCATTCTGCCGCTGCGTCCGCTGGACACTCATCATGGAACAAGCCTAGCACCTATTTCTTAGTGATGTTCACCTTCTTAAATACATATGAAGAAATCCTTTCCTCCAGTTGGGATCTTTCACCAGAAGCACAGTCTATGACTGATTTACACTCCTTTTACCCGGGTCCTGCCGTGGTCACCATGAGATGTAAGCGGTTTTAATACTAGCCCAATTGCTAGACCGACGGTTCGAATCGCCCCCACCTTACGAAAATTCTAGACCCCGGGATTTTTATTCAGAGTGTAAATAGAATAAGTCACGGACAGGAATGTTTCAGAAAAATCGTATTTACTTTATTTGGTCTAACATACACTGGCCAAAACATGCATTACTAAACAAAATCACTGTCTCTGTGGAGAATAAAATCCAGGTTACAAACAACACACATACAATATAGGAATGAGACCTAGTAACATGCAGTAATTCCCTGGCGGATTCTAACTCCACCCCTACCAACGAATTACTCAGTCGAAGCTCACGCCCCAGAATAGCCCTGAAAAGCTTCACTTCTGAGAAAACCCTGAGCCCTTAGTCTCACCCAACTTGCCTGGGATATCTGGCTACTGGCTTGGGACACTAGCGACCATGCTCACCACCACACGCAGCCGGTTTCGATCGCTCTTCTGCGGAACTGCGGCTTCCTCTGTGGTGGAGTGAGAGCGAGAGGGAGAGAGAGCTCTCTCTAGATACAAGCTGCAAGCTGCCAGCTACAAGCTTCACTACAAGCTTCACTACAAGCTCCAAGCTCCAAGCTAAAAATAAAGTGGAAAGACCCTGTTTTTATGGGAGTCTTGCTACCTACTATCTTTCCAGCCAATCTTTAAAACCCCTTTGTGCTTTTGCATATTAGAGTGGCTTTGTCAGTGGCCCCACTTCCTGGCCGACAGCTCTTTTGTCAATATTCATGGCTCCCTTCCTTTAGCTGGGACTGGTGGGCAAACCTGTACTGGATGACTGACAGTTCGTTTGTCACAGCTAACTGCCGTGAGGTCTCTGGAGTATTAAAACCCCCCAGCTTTCTCACGTATCACGCAGGCTGAGCCCATCACAGGGACAATACCCTCAGAAAAACCCATAAAGTCCACAAAATATTTTCAACTGAGTCCATTCTTTAAACAGAGATTTTGCGATCTCTTCAAGCCAGGGACCAGGGACCCAAGGAGCCAGGCAGCCAGGAACCCAAGGAGCCAGGGACCCAGGGAGCCAGGGACCCAGGGAGCCAGGGAGCCAGGGAGCCAGGGACCCAGGGAGCCAGGGAGCCACAGAGCCAGGGAGCCAGGGAGCCAGGGTGCCAGAAACTAAGGAGCCAGGGAGCCAGGGAGCCAGGGACCCAAGGAGCCAGGGAGCCAGGGAGTCAGGGACCCAAGGAGCCAGGGACCCAAGGAGCCAGGGAGCCAGGGAGGCAGGGAGTCAGGGACCAAGGAGCCAAGGAGCCAAGGAGCCAGGGAGCCAGGGAGCCAGGAACCGAAGGAGCCAGGGAGCCAGGGACCCAAGGAGCCAGGGAGCAAGGGAGCCAGGGAGCCAGGGACCAAGGAGCCAGGGAGCCAGGGAGCCAGGGAGCCAGGGAGCCAGGGAGCCAGGGAGCTAGGGACCCAGGGAGCCAGGGAGCCAGGGAGTCAGGGACCCAAGGAGCCAGGGACCCAAGGAGCCAGGGAGCCAGGGAGCCATGGACCAAGGAGCCAAGGAGCCAGGGAGCCAGGGAGTCAGGGAGCCAGGAACCGAAGGAGCCAGGGAGCCAGGGACCCAAGGAGCCAAGGAGCCAGGGAGCCAGGGAGTCAGGGACCCAAGGAGCCAGGGACCCAAGGAGCCAGGGGGTCAGGGAGCCAGGGACCAAGGAGCCAAGGAGCCAGGGAGCCAGGGAGTCAGGGAGCCAGGAACCGAAGGAGCCAGGGAGCCAGGGACCCAAGGAGCCAAGGAGCCAGGGAGCCAGGAGCCAGGGACCCAAGGAACCAGGGAGACAGGGAGCCAGGGAGCCAGGAAGCCAGGGAGCCAGGGACCCAAGGAGCCAGGGAGCCAGGAAGCCAGGAAGCCAGGAAGCCAGGAAGCCAGGAAGCCATGGTGCCAGGGAGCCAGGAAGCCAGGGAGCCAGGGAGCCAGGGACCCAAGGAGCCAAGGAGCCAGGGAGCCAGGGAGTCAGGGACCCAAGGAGCCAGGGACCCAAGGAGCCAGGGAGCCAGGGAGCCAGGGACCAAGGAGCCAAGGAGCCAGGGAGCCAGGGAGTCAGGGAGCCAGGAACCGAAGGAGCCAGGGAGTCAGGGATCCAAGGAGCCAAGGAGCCAGGGAGCCAGGAGCCAGGGACCCAAGGAACCAGGGAGACAGGGAGCCAGGGAGCCAGGAAGCCAGGGAGCCAGGGACCCAAGGAGCCAGGGAGCCAGGAAGCCAGGGAGCCAGGGAGCCAGGGAGCCAGGGAGTCAGGGACCAAGGAGCCAGGGAGCCAGGCACAAAGGAGCCAGGGACCCAAGGAGCCAAAGAGCCAGGAAGCCAGGGAGCCAGGAAGCCAGGAAGCCAGGAAGCCAGGAAGCCATGGTGCCAGGGAGCCAGGAAGCCAGGGAGCCAGGGAGCCAGGGAGCCACGGAGCCAGGGAGCCAGGGAGCCAGGGAGCCAGGGACTAAGGAGCCAGGGAGCCAGGGAGCCAGGGACCCAAGGAGCCAGGGAGCCAGGGAGTCAGGGACCCAAGGAGCCATGGACCCAAGGAGCCAGGGAGCCAGGGAGCCAGGGACCAAGGAGCCAGGGAGCCAGGGAGCCAGGGACCAAGGAGCCAAGGAGCCAAGGAGCCAGGGAGCCAGGGAGCCAGGAACCGAAGGAGCCAGGGAGCCAGGGACCCAAGGAGCCAAGGAGCCAGGGAGCCAGGGACCCAAGGAACCAGGGAGCCAGGGAGCCAGGGAGCCAGGAAGCCAGAGAGCCAGGGACCCAAAGAGCCAGGGAGCCAGGAAGCCAGGGAGCCAGGGAGCCAGTGAGCCAGGGAGCAAGGGACCAAGGAGCCAGGGAGCCAGGCACCAAGGAGCCAGGGACCCAAGGAGCCAGGGAGCCAGGAAGCCAGGGAGCCAGGAAGCCAGGGACCCAAGGAGCCAGGGACCCAAGGAACCAGGGAGCCAGAGAGCCAGCGAATGTGATGGGATCCACTCACGCCTGCATTTAAATGGGACATGAACACTGCCATTTGTGACTGTGTCATGGGGCAGCAGACTGGCCTCACTGTGTCTGTATATCGATCTGAAAACACAGCCTTAGTTTCCACATGTACGCTGACCTCATTACCACTTCTCTCGACCCTTCCACTGTCTATAAATTGTCAGGTTGCTTGGTTGACTGAATGAGCAGAAATTTCCTCCAACTAAATATTGGGAAAACCGAAGGCATTGTCTTCGGTACCCGGCACAAACTCTGTTCCCTGGTCACCAACTCCATCTCCCTCCCTGGCAACTGTCTGAGGCTCAATCAGGCTGTTCGCAACCTTCTGAGCTAGTGTGATATTTCACTCCAAGCTGAGCTTTCGATCACATATCGGCACCAGCACTAAGACCGCCTATTTCCATCTCCATAACATCGCCTGACTTTGCCCCTGCCTCAGCTCATTTGCTGCTGAAGCCCTCATCCGTGCCTTTGTTACCTCCAAACTTGACTATTCCAACGCACTCCTGGCTGGCCTCCCACATTCTACCCTATGTAAACTAGAGGTGATCCAAAATTCTGCAGCCCATGTCCTAGCTCGCACCAAGTCCCGCTCACCTATCACCCCTGTGCTTGCTGACCAACATTGGCTCCAGGTTAAACAGCACCTTGATTTTAAAATTTTCATCCTTGTTTAAAAATCCCTCCCTGGCCTCGCCCCTCCCTATCTCTGTAATCTCCTCCAGCCCCACAACCCCCCGAGATATTTGCACTCCTCCAATGCTGACCGATTACGCATCCCCGATTTTAATCATATAATATGGAGCTCCTCCTAGTGGAACTACTGCTCCTCCTAGTGGACTACGGTGGTAATGCAACTGTGGTTCGGGTGGGAGGCAATGGGGGGGGAGTGGGGCAGAGCTTGACAGACACATGCGGAGAAAAACGCAGTGCAAATAGTTACTCCCATATAATAAAAGGATCATGTGACAAGGTCACATGATGAGTTCCTGTAGAGCCATCATGTGCATGTGTATGCTTGTGATGTCATGAAGAATATATCACAAGTCACTCCACCATTGGTGACCATGCCTTCAGCTGACAAGACCCGAAGCTCTAGAATTCTCTTCCTAAACTTCTCCACCTCTCTACTTTTCTCTCCTCCGATAAGATGCTCTTAAAACCTACCTCTTTGACCAAGCTTTTAGTCATCTGCCTTAATATTTGCTTACATGGTTCGGTGTCAAAGTCTGTTTGATAACACTCCTACAAACCAACTTGGCACATTTTACTACATAAAGACCCACCCCACCCCCCCGCCCACTGTATATCACAGACCCTGGGGGAAGAGCAGACCGGGCCCACTGTGTATCACAGACCCCGGGGGGAGAGCAGACCGGGCCCACTGTGTATCACAGACCCCGGGGGGAGAGCAGACCGGGCCCACTGTGTATCACAGACCCTGGGGGGAGAGCAGACTGGGCCCACTGTGTATCACAGACCCCGGGGAGAGAGCAGACCGGGACCACTGTGTATCACAGACCCTGGGGGGAGAGCAGACTGGGCCCACTGTGTATCACAGACCCTGGAGGGAGAGCAGACTGGGCCCACTGTGTATCACAGACCCTGGGGGGAGAGCAGACTGGGCCCACTGTGTATCATAGACCCCGGGGGGAGAGCAGACTGGGCCCACTGTGTATCACAGACCCTTGGGGGAGAGCAGACCGGGCCCACTGTGTATCACAGACCCTGGGGGGAGAGCAGACTGGGCCCACTGTGTATCACAGACCCCGGGGAGAGCAGACCAGGCCCACTGTGTATCACAGACCCCGGGGAGAGCAGACCCACTGTGTCTATATCACAGGGTGAGCTGGTTGGTGAAAATATAAGATAGGATTCAGTTCTGATGCTGAAAAATCTTCAGTTCTTATTGTTTAATACATTTGACAATTCTATTAAAGGGATATTTCATCACATTCTTTAACTGCTCTCTGAACTTAGTCTGGGTCACAGCATAAATACAAGTGTTGGTGCAGCAACTCAGGAGTTGCAGCATGAAGCCCAGCTCTTGTACATAGAGAGGTAGAGATACAGCATAAAATCCAATGTACCACAGTCGGTTGCATATAGAATACACCATATACGTTGACCATAACAGGATGAAATTCCCCGAGATAACAAACAATAAAATGACAGATTTCCTGCGGCTCTCCATCTCAGGGTCTCTGGGACCCCCCCCATGGCTGGGACCCCGGAGTCTCCTGCGAGCTCTGCTGGCCACTAAAATGTGTCTGACGGTGAGAGCATTGAGCAGCAGGATCAGAACAAATGGGACAAAAGGGGTGAGAATATAATGAAGGAGTTCGATTATTGCCCAGACTCTTGAACCAACAACACCATCTCGTCCATAACAAAACCAGGGATCGTTGTAGAGGTAATATTTACCCGTTAACATAAAATACCAGAAAATATCCTTTAAACAGCTCAGCACAGTCACTGTTCCCAGAACCACAGCCGCTGTTCTCTCGGTGCAATATTTGGTTTTCAGCTTCTGGCAACAAATGGCCACAAATCGATGGAAGGTGAAAGTGACGGTGAACCAGACAGAGCAGTCTGTGGCTGCATACAGCAGGACGGCGTGGATATTACACACAGGAATGGACATCACGAAATGGAAGTGACTCGAATAACGAACTGGAATTTGCCTCAATATCAGGTCGAGGATAACGACCTGTAGATCCGCTGCTGCCATGGCCACCAGGTAACGAGTGACACATTTGGAGAGACCGCACTTTCCCCGAGTCAGGATCACAATCGTCAGTAGGTTAACTGTAAGGCAAGGACATAACAGGAATGTTATACATCATGCTGGGACCCAGTGTAAATATTAGTACCATCTCTGGAAAACCTGTAAACATTAGGACATTCTCTAGATCATCTGTTAATAACTTCAAATGTATTCATTCATGGGATATGGGCATCTCTAGCAAGGCCAGTGTTTATTGCCCATCCTTACTCATCGTTGGGAAGGTTGTGGTGGGTCTTCTACTTGAACCGTTGCAGTCCATGTGCTGAAGGAACTCTCAGTGCTGTTCAGGAGGGAATTCCAAGATTTTGACCCAGGGACGATGAAAGGAAGGTGATATTGTGGTGTATCTGTAAAGCATGCACTCCCGTGTTCCGCCACCAGGGAGCTCATCCCCTGAAGTCCCAAGGGATCACAGCATCCCTTGGGAGCACTGTATATAAGCCAGCCCCGAAGGCCTGTTCCTCACTCTGGAGTGTCTTATTAAAGACTGAGGTTACTGTTACTTTAACCTCCCTGTGTGCAGCCTCAACTGTGTTAGGAACACAATAACTGGCGACGAGAATATGAATCCAATGCAAAGATGCAGCAAACTGTGGGCATCCTGGAGAAGATCTCGGAGGGTGAGGACTGGGAAGCCTATGTCGAATGGCTAGACCAATACTTTGTAGCCAACGAGCTGGACGGAGAAGGAAATGCTGCAAAAAGGAGAGCGGTCCTCCTCACAGTCTGCGGGGCACCGACCTACAGCCTCATGAAGAATCTTCTGGCTCCGGTGAAACCCACAGATAAGTCGTATGAGGAGCTGTGTACACTGGTTTGGAAGCATCTTAACCTGAGGGAGAGCATGCTGATGGTGAGGTATCGGCTCTACACGTGCCAGCGATCTGAAGGTCAGGAAGTGGCGAGCTACGTCGCCGAGCTAAGGCGACTTGCAGGACAATGTGAGTTTGATGGCTACCTGGAGCAAATGCTCAGAGACTTTTTTGTACTGGGCATTGGCCACGAGACCATCCTACGAAAACTTTTGACTGTCGAGACACCGACCCTCAGTAAGGCCATTGCGATAGCACAGGCGTTTATGTCCACCAGTGATAACACCAAATAAATCTCTCAGCACACAAGTGCTAGCAATGTTCATAAATTAACTGGAACTGTGTTTGCAAGCAGAAATGTATAGGGCAGAACCCACGAGTCTGCAACTGCCAGCAGGCCTCAGGTGCCAGGTGATTCGGAGTCCCCAACAAAGGATGAATGCAAGGCAATTCACACCTTGTTGGCGTTGTGGAGGCTTCCATTCAGCCTATTCATGCCACTTCAAAGTGTTTGTTTGCAAGAGCTGTCGAACAATGGGGCACCTCCAACGAGCTTGCAAATGAGCTGCAAGCTTGACAAAACCTACTAACCACCACGTGGCAGAGGAAGATCGGTCCATGGTGGATCAGAACAATTTCGAGCCTCAGAGAGAGGAGGCAGATGCTGAAGTACACAGGGTGCACACATTTTCGATGAAATGTCCACCTATAATGCTAAACATAAAATTGAATGGCTTACCCGTAGCCATGGAACTGGACACTGGCGCTAGCCAATCCATCATGAATAAAAAGACGTTTGAGAGATTGTGGTGCAACAAGGCATTCAGACCAGCCCTGAGCCCCATCCACACGAAACTGAGAACATACACCAAAGAGCTTATCACTGTCCTGGGCAGCGCCATGGTCAAGGTCACCTACGAGGGCACGGTGCACGAACTGCCACTCTAGATTGTCCCGGGCGATGGCCCCACATTGCTTGGAAGGAGCTGGCTGGGCAAAATCCGCTGGAACTGGGATGACATCCGAGCGCTATCACATGTCGATGAGGCCTCATGTACCCAGGTTCTTGACAAATTTCCTTCCCTTTTTGAGCCAGGCATTGGAAACTTTTCTGGGACGAAGGTGTGGATCCACTTGGTCCCAGAGGCACGATCCATTCACCACAAGGCGCGAGCGGTACCTCACATGATGAGGGAGAGAGTGGAAATCGAGCTGGACAGGCTGCAACGCGAGGGCATCATATCCCCAGTGGAATTCAGCGAGTGGGCCAGCCCGATTGTTCCAGTACTCATAAGTGATGGCACGGTCAGGATTTGCGGCGATTATAAAGTAACTATTAATCGTTTCTCGCTACAGGACCAATACCCGCTACCTAAGTCAGACGACCTATTTGCGACGCTGGCAGGAGGCAAGATGTTCACCAAATTCGACCTGACTTCGGCCTACATGACGCAGGAGCTGGAGGAGTCTTCGAAGGGCCTCACCTGAATCAACACGCAAAAGGGACTGTTCATCTACAACAGATGCCCGTTTGGAATTCGGTCAGCTGCAGCGATCTTCCAGAGAAACATGGAGAGCCTACTTAAGTCGGTACCACACACGGTGGTCTTTCAGGACGACATATTGCTCATGGGTCGGGACACCGCTGAGCACCTACAAAACCTGGAGGAGGTCCTCCAGTGACTGGATCGTGTAGGGCTGCGGCTGAAGAGGTCGAAATGCGTCTTCAAGGCAACAGAAGTGGAGTTTTTGGGGAGAAAGATCACGGCGGATGGCATTCGGCCCACAGACGCCAAGACAGAGGCTATCAGGAATGCGCCCAGGCCACAGAATGCCACGGAGCTGCGGTCGTTCCTAGGACTCTTCAATTATTTTGGTAACTTCCTACAGGGGTTAAGCACCCTTTTAGAGCCCCTACATGTGTTATTGCGCAAGGGTGAGAACTGGGTATGGGGGAAAAAAATCCCCGTTGAAATGCAAGAGCTAATCAAGCTGTTCCAGCAGCGAAAGGACGAGCTGTCCATTCAGGCAGACTGCCTGTTGTGGGGTAGCCGCGTAGTGCTACCCAAAAAGGGCAGGGAGACGTTCATCTCGGATCTCCACAGCACACACCCGGGTATAGTAATGATGAAAGCGATAGCCAGATCCCACATGTGGTGGCCCGGTATCGACTCTGACTTAGAGTCCTGTGTACAGCAATGCAGAGTATGTGCTCAGTTGAGCAACGCACCGTGAGAGGCACCACTAAGTTTGTGGTCCTGGACCTTCAGACTATGGTCGAGGATCCATGTCGACTATGCGGGCCCGTTTTTCGGTAAAATGTTCCTGGTGGTGGTGGATGCTTATTCAAAATGGATTGCATGTGAAATAATGTCGGGAAGCACCGCCACCGCCACTATTGAAAGCCTGAGGGCCATGTTTGCCACCCACGGCCTGCCTGACATACTGGTCAGTGACAACGGGCCATGTTTCACCAGTGCTAAATTTAAAGAATTCATGACCCGGAATGGGATCAAACATGTCACCTCAGCCCCGTTTAAACCAGCCTCCAATGGGCAGTACAAACCATCAAACAGAGCCTTAAACAAGTCACAGAAGGCTCACTTCAAACCCACCTGTCCCGAGTACTGCTCAGCTACCGCACGAGACCCCACTCACTCACAAGGCTGCCCTCGGCTGAGCTACTCATGAAAAGGACATTTAAAACCAGACTCTCGCTGGTTCACCCTAACCTGCATGATCAGGTAGAGAGCAGGAGGCAGCAACAAAATGTAAACGATGGTCACACCACCGTGTGACGGGAAATTGATCTGAATGACCCTGTGTATGTGCTAAACTATGGACATGGTCCCAAGTAGACCGCGGGCACAGTGATAGCTAAAGAAGGGAATAGGGTGTTTGTAGTCAAACTAGACAATGCACAAATTTGCAGAAAGCACCTGGACCAAACGAGGCTGCGGTTCACAGACTGCCCTGAACAATCCACAGCAGACACCACGTTTATCGAGCCCACAACACACACTCAAAGGATCAACGACACCACGCCGGACCAGGAAATCGAACCCATCACGGCCCAGCAAGGCCAGGATCACCTAGCAGCCCTGCAGGGCCAACAACGCGCCAGCCCAGCGAGGGCACAACCAACACACCAGAACAGACATTTGTACCGAGGCGGTCCACCAGGGAAAGAAAGGCTTTCGACCGCCTCACCTTGTAAATAGTTTTCACTTTGACTTTGGCGGGGGGTGGGGAGTGATGTTGTGTATCTGTAAAGCATGCACTCCCATGTTCCACCACCAGGGAGCTCATCCGCTGAAGTCCCAAGGAATCCCAGCATTCCTTGGGAGCAATGCATTTCAGCCGGCCCCTAAGGCCTGTTCCTCACTCTGGAGTGTCGATTAAAGACTGAGGTCACTGATACTTTAACCTCCCTGTGTGCAGCCTCATCTGTGTTAGGAGCACAATAGATATATTTCAAAGTCAGGATGGGACTTGGAGGGGAACTTAGAGGTGGTGGTGTTCCATGCGCCTGCTCCCTTTTTCCTTCTAGGTGGTAGAGGTCGCGGGTTTGGGAGTTGCTGCAGTGCATCTTGTAGATGGTACACACTGCAGCCAAGGTGCGCCAGTGGTGGAGGGAGTGAATGTTTAAGGTGGTGGATGGGATGCCAATCAAGCGGGCTGCTTTGTCCTGGATAGTGTCGAGCTTCTTGAATATTATTGGAGCTGCACTCATCCAGGCAAGTGGAAAATATTGCATCACACTCCTGAGTTGTGCCTTGTAGATGGTGGAAAGGCCTTGGGGAGTCAGGAGGAAGTGGGTCACTCATTACAGAATACTCTGATCTGCTCTTGTAGCCACAGTATTTATGTGGCTGGTCCAGTTAATTTTCTGGTTAATGGTGACCCCCAGGAAGTTGATGGTGGGGGATTCAGCTGTTGAATGTCTTGTTGGAGATAGTCATTGCCTGGCACTTGTGTGGTGCGAATGTTACTTGCCACTTATTAACCAAAGCCTGAATGTTCTCCAGGTCTTGTCACATGTGGGCACGGACTGCTTCATTATCTGTGAATGGCACAGAACACTGTGCAATCATCAGCGAACATCCCCATTTCTGACCTGATGATGGAGGGAAGGTCATTGATGAAGCAGCTGAAGATGGTTGGACCTCGGGCATTGCCCTGAGGAACTCCTGTAGCGATGTCCAGACGTGATTGGCACCAACAAACTCAACCGTCTTCCTTTGTGCTTGGTATGACTCCAGCCAGTGGAGAGTTTTCCCCCTGATTCCCACTGACTTCAGTTTTAGAAACATAGAAACATAGAAAATATGTGCAGGAGTAGGCCATTCGGCCCTTCTAGCCTGCACCGCCATTCAATGAGTTCATGGCTGAACATGCAACCTCAGTAACCCATTCCTGCTTTCTCGCCATACCCCTTGATCCCCTTAGTAGTAAGGACTACATCTAATTCCTTTTTGAATATATTTAGTGAATTGGCCTCAACAACTCCCTGTGGTAGAGAATTCCACAGGTTCACCACTCTCTGGGTGAAGAAGTTTCTCCTCATCTCGGTCCTAAATGGCTTACCCCTTATCCTTAGACTGTGACCCCTGGCTCTGGACTTCCCCAACATTGGGAACATTCTTCCTGCAGCTAACCTGTCTAAACCAGTCAGAATTTTAAATGTTTCTCTGAGATCCCCTCTCATTCTTCTGAACTCCAGTGAACACAAGCCCAGTTGATTCAGTCTTTCTTGATATGTCAGTCCCGCCATCCCGGGAATCAGTCTAGTGAACCTTCGCTGCACTCCCTCAATAGCAAGAATGTCCTTCCTCAAGTTAGGAGACCAAAACTGTACACAATACTCCAGGTGTGGCCTCACCAAGGCCCTGTACAACTGTAGTAACACCTCCCTGCCCCTGTACTCAAATCCCCTCGCTATGAAGGCCAACATGCCATTTGCTTTCTTAACCGCTGTACCTGCATGCCAACCTTCAATGACTGATGTACCATGACACCCAGGTTTCGTTGCACCTCCCCTTTTCTTAATCTGTCACCATTCAGATAATAGTCTGTTTCTCTGTTTTTACCACCAAAGTGGATAACCTCACATTTATCCACATTATACTTCATCTGCCATGCATTTCCCCACTCACCTAACCTATCCAAGTCACTCTGCAGCCTCATAGCATCCTTCTCGCAGCTCACACTGCCACCCAACTTAGTGTCATCCGCAAACTTGGAGATACTACATTTAATCCCCTCATCTAAATCATAGGGCTCCTTGATGCCACACTTGGTCAAATGCTGCCTTGATGTCAAGGGCAGTCACTCTCACCTTACCTCTGGAATTCAGCTCTTTTATCCATGTTTGGACCAACGTTGTAATGAGGTCTGGAGCTGAATGGTCATGTAAAATTGGATCCGCTGGAAATATTAGTATAGTCTGTGGACCCTCTGTGAGTGTTGGTACAGTCTCAGGACCCTCTGTGAGTGTTGGTACAGTCTCAGGACTCTCTGTGGTGATCCAAAACTCGTCAGCCCGTGTCCTAACTCGCACCAAGTCCCACTCATCCATCACCCCTAGTGCTCGCTGTCCTACATTGGCTCCGGCTTAAGCAACGCCTCATGTTTCAAATTCTGATCCTTGTTTTCAAATCACTCCATGACCTCGCCCCCTCCCTATCTCTGTAATCTCCTTCAGTCCCACAATCCCCCCAAGTTATCTGCACTCCTCTAATTCTGGCCACTGATTTCCATCGCTCCATCAAGGGGCTGAACTGTGGAATTCTCTCACTGAACCAATCCTCTTTCCTACCTCTCTCTCCTCCTTTCAGGCACTCCTTAAAACCAGCTCTATGACCAAGGTCATCTGTCTAAAACCTACCTTCATGACCTGCTGTCAAATTTTGTTTTATAACACACCTATGAAGCGCCTTGGAATTGAATTACTATGTTAATGGCGCTATATAAATACAAGTTGTCAATATTAGTACCTCTGGATCTCTGGATCCTATGTCGATACTAATAATGTCTGTGGATCCCCTGTAAACATACCTACATTTTCTTTATCCTCTGTTAATATGCATACAGTCTCTGGAACACTTTAAATAGTAGTACGGTCTCGAATTCACCTGTAAACATCCGTGCTGCCTCTAGCTCCTCTGTTAATATTGATTCTGTCTCCATATCACCACAAAATATTATTACCTTTTCTTAGAATCAGAGAATCATAGAAATTTACAGCACGGAAGGAGGCCATTTCGGCCCATTGCGTCCGTGCCGATCGATAAAGAGCTACCCAGCCTAATCCTACTTTCCAGCTCTTGGTCCGTAGCCTGTATGTTACGGCACTTCAAGTGCACATCCAAGTAACCTTTAAATGTGGTGAGGGTTTCTGCCTCTACCACCCTTTCAGGTAGTGAGTTCCAGACCCCCACCACCCTCTGGGTGAAGAAATTTCCCCTCAGATTGCCTCTAAACCTCCCCCCATTTACTTTAACCCTCTATCCTCTTCATTGTTGACCGCTCTGCTAAGGGAAATAGGTCCTTCCCATCCACTCTATCCAGGCCCCTCATAATTTTATACACCTCAATCAGGTCTCCCCTCAGCCTCATCTGTTCCAAAGAAAACAAACACAGCCTATCCAATCTTTCCACATAGCTAAAATTCTCCAGTCCAGGCAACATCCTTGTAAATCTCCTCTGTACCCTCTCTAGTGCAATCACATCTTTCCTGTAATGTGGTGACCAGAACTGCACACAGTACTCCATCTGTGGCCTAACTAGTGTTTTATACAGTTCAAGCATAACCTCCCTGCTCTTGTATTCTATGCCTTGGCTAATAAAGGCAAGTATTCCGTATGCCGTCTTAACCACCTTATCTACCTGGCCTGCTACCTTCAGGAATCTGTGGACATGTACTCCAAGGTCCCTTTGTTCCTCTACACTTCTGTGTCCTACCATTTAATGTGTATTCCCTTGCCTTGTTAGCTCTCCCCAAATGCATTACCTCATACTTCTCCAGATTGAATTCTATTTGCCACTGTTCTGCCCACCTGACCAGTTCATTGATATCTTCCTGCAGCCTACAGCTTTCTTCTTCATTATTAATCACACAGCCGATTTTAATATCATCTGCAAACTTCTTAATTACAACCCCTACATTCAAGTCTAAATCATTGATATATACCACAAAAAGCAAAGGACCCAGCACTGAGCCCTGCGGGACCCCACTGGAAACAGCCTTCCAGTCACAAAAACACCCATCAACCATTACCCTTTGCTTCCTGCCTCTGAGCCAATTTTGGATCCAACTTGCCACTTTGCCCTGGATCCCATGGGCTTTTACTTTCATGACCATGTGGGACCTTATCAAAGCTTTGCTAAAAACTATATACATTACATCAAATGCAATACCCTCATCGACCCTCCTGGTTACCTCCTTAAAAAATTCAATCAAGTTAGTCAGACACGATCTTCCCTTAACAAATCCATGCTGACTGTCCTTGATTAATCCGTGTCTTTCGAAATTAATATTTATCCTGTCCCCCAGAATTTTTTCCATTAATTTTCCCACCAGCGAGGTTCTACTGACTGGCCTGTAATTACTCGGTCTATCCCTTTCTCCCTTTTTAAACAACGGTACAATGTTAGCAATCCTCCAGTCCTCTGGCACCACATCTGTACCCAGTGAGGATTGTCAAATGATGGTCAGAGCCTCTGCTATTTCCTCTTTTGCTTCTTAACAGCCTGGGGTACATTTAATCCGGGCCTGGGAATTTATCCACTTTCAAAGCTGCTAAACCCCTTAATACTTTCTCCCTCAAAATGTTTATTTCATCTAATATTTCACACTCTTCCTCCCTGATAGTAATGTCTGCATCATCCCTCTCTTTTGTGAAAATAGATGCAAATTATTCATTAATAACCATACCCACGTCTTCCACCTCTACACACAGGTTATCTTTATGGTCTCTAATAGGTCCTACTCTTTCTTTAGTTATCCTCTTGCTCTTAATGCATTTATAAAATATCTTTGGGTTTTCCTTGATTTTACTTGCCTAAATTTTGTTATGCTCTCTCTTTGCTTTGTTAGTCCCACCCTTTTTCTTTAAGGGAACATACTTGCTCTGAACCCTCAGGATCTCCTCCTTGAATGCCTCCCACTGCTCTGACACTGATTTACCTTCAAGTAGCTGTTTCCAGTCCACCTTGGCTAAATGAAAACTTAGCTTAGCAAAACTGGCTTTTCCCCAATTGAGAACTTTTATTCCTGGTTTATCTTTGTCCTCGTCTGTAATGACCCTAAATTTAACTGAATTATGATCACTAGCACCTAAATGCTCTCCCACTGATACCCCTTCCACCTGTCTAACTCCATCCCCTAAAACTAATTCCAGAACCGCCTCCTCCCTTGTTGGGCTTGCTACATACTGGGCCTGAAATCTCGGTTTCTTCTTCCCGCGGGCGTTCGACTAAAAATAGGAGAAAAGATGCGATTTTATTCGAACGCTCACCAAAGATCCAGGACTCGAGGGTTCCTCTTCTTGCGCAATGGAGCGCGTTCACGTTGGGACGACCGCAGGAGTCACATGGGCCTACACACCCAATCACAGTAAAGTATTTTCACATTCATAGTAATAGGGTTTCGTAAGTCCGAAACTCCTATTACTATGAATGAGAAACACCCCCAAATATCCAAACACTACATAAAACATTAAAAAACACCTCACATAAATACATTATAGAAATGAAAGTTGATAGAAATGTTTTTGAAAAAAAAAATACTTGCCAATTTTTAAAAAAGTTTTAATTATGGTTTAAAATAAAATTACCTGAGTGGGCAGGATTTTTAACATAAATATAACATAAGAACATAAGAAGTAGGAGCAGGAATAGGCCATAAGGCCCCTCGAGCCTGCTCCGCCATTCAATAAGATCATGTAGACTCAGCTCCACGTCCCCGCCCGCTCCCCATAACCCCTCATCTCCCCATCGCTCAAGTAACTGTCTATTTCGGTCTTAAATTTATTCAATGTCCCAGCTTCCAAAGCACTCTGAGGCAGCGAATTCCATAGATCCACAACCCTCAGAGAGAAGAAATTTCTCCTCATCTCAGTTTTAAATGGGCAGCCCCTTATTCTAAGATTATGCCCTCTAGTTCTAGTCTCCCCCATCAGTGGAAACATTCTCTCTGCATCCACCTTGTCAAGCCCCCTCATAATCTTATACATTTCGATAAGATCCCTCTCATTCTTCTGAATTCCAATGAGTAGAGGCCCAACATACTCAACCTTTCCTCATAAGTCAACCCCCTCCTCCCCGGGATCAACCAAGTGAACCTTCTCTGAACTGCCTCCAAAGCAAGTATATCCTTTTGTAAATATGGAAACCAAAACTGCACGCAGTATTCCAGGTGTGGCCTCACCAATACCCTGTACAGCTGTAACAAGACTTCCCTGCTTTTATACTCCATCCCCTTTGCAATAAAGGCCAGGATTCCATCGGCCTTCCTGATCACTTGCTGTAGCTGCATACTATCCTTTTGTGTTTCATGCACAAGTACCCCCAGATCCCGCTGTACCGCAGCACTTTGCAATCTATCTCCATTTAAATAATAACTTGCTCTTTGATTTTTATCTGCCAAAGTGCATGATCTCACACTTTCTAGCATTATACTCCATCTGCCAAATTTTTGCCCATTCACATAAGTGTCTATGTCCTCCTGCAGACTCTTTATGTCCTCCTCACACATTGCCCCTCCTCCCATCTTTGTATCATCAGCAAACTTGGCTACATTACACTCAGTCCCTTCTTCCAAGTCGTTAATATAGATTGTAAATAGTTGTGGTCCCAGCACTGATCCCTGCGACACCCCACTCGTTACTGATTGTCAACCAGAGAATGAACCATTTATCCCAGCTCTCTGTTTTCTGTTTGTCAGCCAATCCTCTATCCATGCTAATATATTACCCCCAACCCCGTGAACTTTTATCTTGTGCAGTAAACTTGTCAAATGCCTTCTGGAAGTCCAAATACACCACAACCAATGGTTCCCCTGTATCCACCCTGTTCGTTACATCTTCAAAGAATTCCAGCAAATTTGTCAAACATGACCTCCCCTTCATAAATCCATGCTGACTCTGCCTGACCGAATTTTGCTTTTCCAAATGTCCTGCTACTGCTTCAGTATTTTGTATTTTGAAATTTTATTTTTAGATGTTTTTCATATGTTTTTAAGCAGTTACACTGGTAAAAGTAGGATATGCGCCCACTTTTACCAGGTGTAAGAGTTATAAGGACATTTAGAAACATAGAAAACAGGTGCAGGAGTCGGCCATTCGGCCCTTCGAGCCTGCACCACCATTCAATGTGGTCATGGCTGATCATGTAACTTCAGTACTCCAGTATTTGTGAACAAGAGATGGGCAAATAGCCCAATCTCTGCCGTGGGAATGTCCTTGTTAAGCCAGAAACTCGACAGATAGGAAACGGCGGCTAACGGCGCAACTGCTTGGCGTGTCGAAAACCGGATTTTGCGATGCCTTCTTGGGTCCGTACTGGTTGGGATTTCAGGGCCACTGGCTAAAAATGTTCTTCTGAATGCATTTTAGGAATTCCGCACCCTCTATTCCCTTCACACTAATTTTATCCTGGTTAATATTAGGGTAGTTGAAAATCTCTACTATTACAGCTCTTTAGTTTTTGCACCTCTCAGCAATTTGCCGACATATTTGCACTTCTCTCTCCCTCTGACTGTTTGGGAGTCTATAGTACACTCCCAGCAGTGTGATCGCCCCTTTTTGTTTTTCAATTCAACCCATATGGCCTCAGTTGATGACCCCTCTAACGTATCATCCCTCCTCACAGCTGTAATTGTTTCTTTAATCAATACTGCGACCCCCACCCTCCTTTTTTGACCCTCTCTATCCCGTCTGAAAACCCTGTAACCAGGAATGTTGAGCTGCCATACCTGCCCTTCTTTCAGCCATATCTCAGTAATAGCTATAATATCGTACTCCCAAGTGTCTATCTGTGCCCTCAGCTCATCTGCCTTATTCCCTGTACGCCTTGCATTGAAGTATATACCATTTAGCACTGCCAGACTTTCTTGTTGTCTATTTTCCAGCCCTTGTTTCCTCTGTCTTCCAAATTCACTTTCTACTTTGCTGCTTTCCAATTCAAGCTTTGCATCTCTCCCAACTGAATCTATTCTCCGGTTCCCATCCCCCTGCTAAGAAAGTTTAAACCCTCCCCAATGGTACTAGTAACCTCTCCTCCCCCTCACTCCACCACAATGATATTGGTCCCGGCTCCGTTGAGGTGAAACCCGTCCGGCTTGTACAGGTCCCATTTCCCCCAGAAACAGTCAAAATGCCTCAGAAATAAAAGCCCTCCCTCCTGCACCATCTCTCCAGCCACGCATTCATCTGCTCTATCCTCCTATTTCTGTATTCTACTAGCTTGTGGCACCGGGAGTAACGCGGAGATTACTACCTTTGAGGTCCTACTTTTTAATCACTCTCCTAGCTCCCTAAAATCTACCTGCAGGACCTCATCCCTCTTCCTGCCTATGTCATTGGTCCCGATATGGACCACGACATCTGGCTGTTCAACCTCTCTCCCCAGAATGGGCTACAGACGTTTCTTTTCCACTCCTTAAATGTTAGCACTGTCTCCTATTGCCCCGTCACTATAAGTACTGTAATTGTCTGTAATTATTATTACATTAATATTGTTACATTTTCTGTCCCCTGTAAATATCAGTACATTCTCTTGGACCCTGTAAATATCAGTACATTCTCTGTGTTCCCTGTAAATATCAGTACATTCTCTGTGTCCCCAATAAATATCAGTACATTTTCTGTGTCCCCTATAAATATCAGTACATTCTCTGTGTCCCCTGTAAATATCAGTACATTCTCTGTGTCCCCAGTAAATATCAGTACATTCTCTGTGTCCCCTATAAATATCAGTACATTCTCTGTGTCCCCTGTAAATATCAGTACATTCTCTGTGTCCCCTATAAATATCAGTACATTCTCCGTCCCCTGTAAATATCAGTACTTTCTCTGTGTCCCCTGTAAATATCAGTACATTTTCAGTGACCCTATAAATATCAGTACATTCTCTGGAACCCTGCCAATATTTGTACGCTCTCTGGTTCCGGTGTTTGAACCGCCTCTCGTCCCGTTTGAATATTTGCCTCTCTCTGGATCTCTGTTCAACAGTGACACACCCCAAGGACATTGCAAATACAGTCTCATTCCCAGGGACCCTTTGTGAATTAAATCTCACTCCAAAAGACCCAGTAAATACATGTTGCCTCCAGGATATCCCCCTCCAGAGTTTTAGCTCGATATAAAGACTTGCCAGAAAGAGCAACAGTGAATAACAGAAACAGTAATTATAGCCATTATAGAATTTATAGCTGGATATAGGGACTTACCGGTGACACCCACAGCAGCGAGGAGTGGATAATAAATTACTTGTATACCCACAAGCGGATAATATATCCAATCCCTTATTTGTAGTAAATCATAATATACATGGAGAATCTGAAAAGCCCAGAACGGACTGCTATAATCTACTGCTCTCAGATTGTGGCCCATTGTTGTAACGTTGCAATCTTTTGCTCTCAGATTCCTATTTGTTCCTTCGCTCCCTGTACAGCTGTTGATCGGTATCAGTGCCACACGCGATGCTCCCACTGACACCGCATGTTGAAAATAATTGCTTATTTAAAGCAGGGAAACGCTCTGGTGACACAATTAGTTCCCATGGAGACTGGCATTAATTACAGGCACTGAACAAACAGATTCAGTTAACTACTTCAAACCCAACAATCTTTACATCACAAATATTACACAGATGTGCAATATATTGGGGCAAATATTGGGGTCGGAGGCTTCCCGCGGGCAGATGCCTCCGATCGAAATGGTTTTGTAAAAGTACGTGGTGGTCTCAGAGGAACGAACACTTGCGGTCCGAGGCCGAGATGCGCACCCAGCGCAGAGGCCCACACATCCCGGGATCGTAAGCGCTGGGTTCACGTGGACCTGGAAATGTAGTATTCTCATTCATAGTAATGGGAGTTCTGAGCTATCAATGAGAATATCCCTAAAATCAAAGATACCCACACGTAAATTAAAAGAGCACTTCACTTTTTTTTTAAAGTAATAGAACTTAAATTAATTTCAAAGTTTTATAACATAATTTACTTTTTGATACATTGGATGCATTGGTTGTAATTTACCAAAATTCCCTGGATTCTGAGGAGTTCTCAGCAGACTGGAAAACTGCAAATGTAATGCCCCTATTTAAAAAAGGAGGCAGACGAAAAACAGGAAACTATAGACCAGTTAGCCTAACATCTGTGGTTGGGAAAATGTTGGAGTCCATTATTAAAGAAGCAGTAGCAGGACATTTGAAAAATGGCAGACCAATTGAACAAATACTTTGGTTCTGTCTTCACTAAGGAAGACACAAATAACCTTCCGGAAATACTAGGGGACCGAGGGTCTAACGAGAAGGAGGAACTGAAGGAAATCCTTATTAGTCAGGAAATTGTGTTAGTTAAATTGATCGGATTGAAGGCTGATAAATCCCCAGGGCCTGATAGTCTGCATCCCAGAGTACTTAAGGAAGTGTCCCTAGAAATAGTGGATGCATTGGTGGTCATTTTCCAACATTCTATCAAATCTAGATCAGTTCCTGTGAATTGGAGGGTAGCTAATGTAACCCCAAAAAGAAGGGAGAGAGAAAACAGGGAATTATAGACCGGTTAGCCTGACATCAGTAGTGGGAAAAATGTTGGAATCAATTATTAAAGATGTAATAGCAGCGCATTTGGAAAGCAGTGACAGGATCGGTCC
This sequence comes from Pristiophorus japonicus, assembly GCF_044704955.1. NCBI lineage: Eukaryota > Metazoa > Chordata > Chondrichthyes > Pristiophoridae > Pristiophorus > Pristiophorus japonicus. The sequence continues at coordinate 72,729 of NW_027254358.1, forward strand.
AAGTCAGCATCGATTTGTGAAAGGGAAATCATGCTTGACCAATCTAAAATTTTTTGAGGATGTAACTAGTAGAATGGACAAGAGAGAACCAGTGGATGTGGTGTATTTGGACTTTCAAAAGGCTTTTGACAAGGTCCCACACAAGAGATTAGTGTGCAAAATTAAAGCACGTGGTATTGGGGGTAATGTATTGATGTGGATAGAGAACTGGTTGGCAGACAGGAAGCAAAGAGTACGAATAAACGGGTCATTTTCAGAATGCCAGGCAGTGACTAGTGGGGTACCGCAAGGTTCAGTGCTGGGACCCCAGCTATTTACAATATACATTAATGATTTAGACAAAGGAATTGAATGTAATATCTCCAAATTTGCAGATGACACTAAGCTGTGAGGAGAATGCTAAGTGGCTGCAGGGTGACTTGGACAGGTTAGGTGAGTGGGCAAATGCATGGCAGATGCAGTATAATGTAGATAAATGTGAGGTTATCCACTTTGGTGGCAAAAACAGGAAGGCAGAATATTATCTGCATGGTGACAGATTAGGAAAAGGTGAGGTGCAACGAGACCTGGGTGTCATGGTACATCAGTCATTGAAAGTTGGCATGCAGGTACAGCAGGCGGAGAAAAAGGCAAATGGTTTGTTAGCCTTCACAGCGAGAGGAATTGAGTATAGGAGCAGGGAGGTCTTACTGCAGTTGTACAGGGCCTTGGTGAGGCCACACCTTGAATATTGTGTACAGTTTTGATCTCCTAATCTGAGGAAGGACATTCTTGATGTTGAGGGAGTGCTGTTGAGGTTCACCAGACTGATTCCCGGGATGGCAGGACTGACATATGAAGAAAGACTGGATCAACTAGGCTTATATTCACTGGAATTTAGAAGAATGAGAGTTGATTGCATAGAAACATATAAAATTCTGACGGGACTGGACAGGTTAGATGCAGGAAGAATGTTCCCAATGTTGGGGAAGTCCAGAACCAGGGGTCACAGTCTAAGGATAAGGGGTAAGCCATTTAGGACCGAGATGAGGAGAAACTTCTTCACTCAGAGAATTGTGAACCTGTGGTATTCTCTAGCACAGAAAGATGTTGAGTCCAGTTTGTTAGATATATTGAAAAGGGAGTTAGATATGGCCCTTTATGGCTAAAGGGATCAAGGGGTATGGAGAGAAAGCAGGAGTGGGGTACTGAAGTTGCATGTTCAGCCATGAACTCATTGAATGGCGGTGCAGGCTCGAAGGCCAAATGGTCTATTCCTGCACCTATTTTCTATGTTTTTATGTTTATTGATGGTAATTTTACCGATGGTGATTTTACCGATGGTGATTGTACCGATGGTGATTTTACTGATGGTGATTTTACCGATGATGATTTTATTGATGGTGATTGTACTGATGGTGATTTTACTGATGGTGATTTTACTTGTGGTGATTTTATCAATGGTGATTTTACCGATGGTGATTTTACTGATGGTGATTTTATTGATGGTGATTTTACCGATGCTGATTTTACTGATGGTGATTTTACTGATGGTGATTGTACCGATGGTGATTTTACTGATGGTGATTTTACCGATGATGATTTTAGTGATGGTGCTTTTACTGATGGTGATTGTACCGATGATGATTTTACCAATGGTGATTTTACCAATGGTGATTGTACCAATGGTGATTTTACCGATGGCGATTTTACCGATGGTGATTGTACCGATGGTGATTTTACTTGTGGTGATTTTACTGATGGTGATTGTACCAATAGTGATTTTACTGATGGTGATTTTACCGATGGTGATTGTACCGATGGTGATTTTACTGATGTTGACTTTACCGATGATGATTTTACTGATGGTGCTTTTACTGATGGTGATTGTACCGATGATGATTTTACCAATGGTGATTTTACCGATGGTGATTGTACCAATGGTGATTTTACCGATGGTGATTGTACCGATGGTGATTTTACCAATGGTGATTTTACCAATGGTGATTGTACCGATGGTGATTTTACCGATGATTTTACTGATGGTGATTTTACCGATGGTGATTTTACCGATGGTGATTTTTACCGATGGTGATTTTACCGATGGTGATTTTTACCGATGATGATTTTACTGATGGTGATTTTTACTGATGATTTTACCAATGGTGATTTTACTGATGGTGATTTTACCAGTAGTGATTTTACTGATGGTGATTTTACCGATGGTGATTTTTACCAATGATGATTTTACTGATGGTGATTGTACTGATGGCGATTTTACTTATGGTGATTTTACCGATGGTGATTTTACCGATGGTGATTTTTACCAATGGTGATTTTTCCGATGGTGATTTTACCGATGATGATTTTACTGACGGTGATTTTTACCGATGATGATTTTACTGATGGTGATTGTACCGATGATTTTACCAATGGTGATTGTACCAATGGTGATTTTACTGATGGTGATTTTACAGGTAATGTCTAAAACTGCTCATCCATCATATCCCAAAATGTTATGTTCAGTAAGAAATCTATCTAATTGGCATTTGAGTAAAGCAGTACTAACATAGAAACATAGAATTTACAGCGCAGAAGGAGGCCATTTTGGCCCACTGTGTCCACGCCAGCCAACAAAGAGCCACATGGCCCTCAGTCAGAAACCCTGAAGGTTACATATAAACCTATGAACAATGAACCATGGTGGAAAGATAAAGAGCATGCGGCCCAACCAGTCCACCCCACACAACTGCAATATCCCATGTATCACAACAGTTTATACTCCACCCCAACCGGAGCCACGTGATATCCTGGGAGAGGCAAAAAACAGATAAAAACACACGCCAAGTGGAGGAAAAAATCTGGGAAAATTCCTCTCCAACCTATCCAGGTGATCGAAACTAGTCCAGAAGACCACTCTGGCCGTATTAGATTCCATGATGTACTGTCTGCACCAGCCAACAAGATGTTATCCAGTCTAATCTCACTTACCAGCTCTAGGTCCGTAACCCTGCAGGTTATGGCACTTTTGCCTCTCCCAGGAGATCACATGGCTCCGGTTGGAGTGGAGTGTAGAATGTTTCAGTATAAGGGGTGTCGCAGTTGTGAGAGGAGGACTGGTTGGGCTCAGTGCTCTTTGCCGTTCCGTCATTATTCATAGGTTTATATGTAACCTTTAGGGCTGCTGATCAAGGGTTGTGCGGCTCTTTGTCAGCCGGCGCGGACACGATGGGCCGGAAAGGTCTCTTTCTGCACTGTACATTTCTATGTTTCTATGTTTCAAGTGTACATCCAAGCACCTTTTACATGTGGTAAGGGTTTCTGCATCCACCACCCTTCCAGGCAGTGAGTTCCAGACCGCCACAACCCTCTGCATGAAGAAGCTTCCCCTCAAATCCCTTTTAAACCTTCTACCAACCACCTTAAACCTATGCTCCCTCATAATTGACCCCTCCACCAAGGGAAATAGATCCTTGCTATCCACTATGTCCAGGCCCCTCATAATGTTATACACCTCAATGAGGTCTCCCCCTCAGCCTCCTTTGTTCCAAGGAGAACAAACCCAACCTATCCAATCTGTCCCCATAGCTAAGGTTCTCCATTCCAGGCAGCATCCTAGTAAATCTCCTCTGCAATCTCTCTAGTGCAATCATGCCCTTCCTATAATATGGCGACCAGAACTGCACACAGTATTCCAGCTGAGCTTAACCAGTGTATTATACAATTTAAGTATAACCTCCCTGCTCTTGTATTTTATGCCTTGGCCAATAAAGGCAAGCACTCCGTATGCCTTCTTAATGAACTTATCCATCTGGCCTGCTACTTTCAGGGATCTGTGGACCAGCATTCCAAGGTCCCTTTGTTCATCTACACTTCTAAGTGGCCTCCCGTTTAATGTGTAAAACCTTTCCTTATTAGGCCTCCCCAAATGCATTACCTCATACTTCTCTGAATTAAATTCCATTTGCCACTGCTCTGCCCACCTGACCAGTAGATCGATATCCTCCTGCAGTCCATGACTTTCCTCGTCATTAACCACAATTTTAGTGTCATCTGCAAACTTTTTAATCATACCCCTATATTCAAATCTAGATCATTGATGTATACCACAAAAAGCAAGGGACTCAGTACTGAATCCTGCGGAACCCCACTTGAAACATCCTTCCAATCACAAAAATATCCATTAACCACTACCCTTTGCTTCCTACCTCTGAGACAATTTTGGATCCAACTTGCCACTTTGCCCTGGATCCCATGGACTTTTACCTTCGTGACCAGTCTGCCATGTGGGACCTTATCAATAGCTTTGCTAAAATCCATATACACTGCATCGTACGCACTACCCTCATTGACCCTCCTGGTTACCTCCTCGAAAAGTTCTATCAGGTTAGTCAAGCACGATCTTTCCTTAACAAATCCGCGCTGACGATCCCTGATTAATCCTTGTCTTTTTAAATGTAGATTTATCCTGTCCTTCAGGATTTTTTCCAATAATTTTCCCACCACTGAGGTTAGGCTGACAGGCCTGTAATTACTCAGCCTATCCCTTTCCCCCTTCTTAAACAAGGGTGCATTAGCAGTCCTCCAGTCCTCTGGCACCATACCTGAATCCAAAGAGGACAGGACAATGATGGTCAAGGCTTCTGCTATTTCCTCTTTTGCTTCGCTCAACAGCCTGGAATGCATTTCATCCAGGTATGGGGACTTATCCACGTTCTAAGCTGCAAACCCCCCATACCTCTTCTCTCACTATGTTTATTTCATCCAGAATTTCACACTCCTCCTAGATAGCTGTATCTACATTGCCTCTTTCCTTTGTGAAAACAGATGCAAAATATTCATTGAGAAGCATACTCACATCTTCCACCTCCATGCACAGATTACCCTCATGGTCTCTAATGGATCCTACCCTTTCTTTAGTTATCCTCTTGCTCTCAATATATTTATAGAACATCTTTGGGTTTTCCTTGATTTTATTTGCAAATAGTTTTTCATGCTCTCTCTTAGCATTCCTAATATCCTTTTTAATTTCACCTCTGTACTTTCCATATGCCTCCAGAGATTCTATAGTATTTAGCCATTGGTATATGACATATGATTCACTTTTTTTCTTTATCTTTCCCTGTAAGTCCCTAGACATCCAGGGGGCTCTAGAATTGTTACTCCCAGCCTTCTTCTTTAAGGGCACATGTTTGGCCTGAGCCCTCTGGATCTCCTCCTTGAATGCCTCCCACTGTTCCGACACTGATTTACCCACAAGTAGCTGTTTCCAGTCCACTATGGTCATATCACTTCTCAACTTAGCACAGTCAGCTTTTCCCCAATTTGGAACTTTTATTCCTGTTCTATCCTTATCCTTATCCAAAACTACCTTGAATCTGACTGAATTATAGTCACTGGCACCCAAGTGCTCTCCCAGTAATAAAACTTCAACCTGCCCAGCTTCATTCCTCAAAACTAAATCCAGAACTGCCCCGTGTTGGGCTTGTTACATACTGACTAAAAAAGCTCTCTAAAATGTATTTTATAAATTCTGCACCCTCTATATCCTTCACACTATAATTGTCCCAATCAATATTAGGATAGTAGAAATCCCCTACTATTACTGCCCTATGGTCTTTTGACCTTAACAGAAATTTGCTTACATATTTGTTCTTCTATCTCCCTCCCACTATTTGGGGGTCTATAATACATGCTCAGCAGTGTGATCACCCCTTTTTTTATTTTTCAGTTCGGCCCATATGGCCTCATTTGATGATCCCTCGAAAATGTCATCCCTCCTCACAGCTGTAATAGTTTCTTTAATCAATACTGAGACCCCCACCCCTTTTACCCACCTCTCTGTCCGTCTAAAAATCCTGTAACCAGGAACATTGAGCTGCCAAACCTGACCCTCTTTCAGCCATGTCTCTATCATGGCTATAATGTGATACTCCCAAGTGTCTACCTGTGCTCTCAGCTCATCTGCCTTATTTGCAATACTCCTTGCATTGAAGTATATATCATTTAGCACTCCCGAGGGAGCCTGCTACACAGATTAACCACTCAGGCAATCAAATACTGTTGAGATAGATTAAGTAGAATGAACAGCACAGAAACAATCCATTCAGCCAAACTGGCAAATACGATATTTATGCTCTACTCAAGCCTTCTCCCATGCCTCTTCATCTAACCCTACCCACATAACTTTGCATCCCATTCTCTCTCATGCATTTATTTCACTTCCCCTGAATGTATTTATGCAATATAATCGAAATGTAGGTAATAAAATGGTGAATATTTTAAGGGGGTGCAGGAAGAGAGAGACCAGGGAATGCAAGTTGACAAATATTTGAAGGACGATGTGAGAAGGCCTATAAAAAGCATATGGGATTCTTAGATTTATCAATGGAGGCAGAGAGTACAAGAGCAAGGAAGTTCTGCTCACCCTTTGTAAAACACTAGGTAAGCCACAGCCGGGCTCGTGTGTCCAATTATGGACATCACAATTTATGAAGGATTTCGAGGTCTTGGGGAGTATGTAGGTCATTGTCTAGAGTGGTACTGAGGAGGTGGGACTTCAGTTATGTGGAGAGTGGTGAAGTTGGGGTTGTACTCCTCAGAGCAATGACGATTAAGAGGAGATTTGATAGATACATTCAAATTTAAGAATGGTTTTGACAGAATAAATAATAAGAGATTGTTTCCAGTGATGAGGGAGGAGGTTGGGAACCAGAGGAAACAGATTTAACGTGATTGGAAAAATAATCACAGGCATCAAGAGGAAAACAAATAGGCAGCATATTGTTATGATCAGGAACACCCTGCCAGTTAGGCTGGTGAAAACAGATCAACAGCAAACTTCAGAAGGGAATGGAATCAATAGTTGGAAGTGAAACAAATTCAGGGCTTTGGGAAAGAGCACTTTTGTGGAATTAATTTATAGCTTTTGCAAAGGCATGATAGCCCGAAGACTTCATTCTATGCAGTATCATTTCGCAAGTCTATGATTCTAAGTTTCATTGTGAAAGCAAGTTCCACATTCTAAATACACTCCAGGTAAAGATGTCGGTGTGGAAAGTACTGCAGGTGTGGACAGTATTGTAAGTGTGGAAAGTACTGTAAGGAAACAGTACTACAAGTGTTGACAGTATTGTAGCTGTGGACAGTACAGTCAGTGTGAACAGTACTGTAAGTGTGAACAGTACTGTAAGTGTGGACAGTACTATAAGTGTGGGCAGTACTGTCGGTGTGGACATTATTGTAAGTGTGGACAGTCCTGTAGGTGTGGACAGTACTGTAAGTGTGGACTATACAGTAAGTGTGAACAGTACAGTAAGTGTGGACAGTACTGTAGGTGTGGACAGTACTGTAAGTGTGGACAGTACAGTAAGTGTGAACAGTACTGTAAGTGTGGACAGTACTGTCAGTGTGGACAGTATTGTAGCTGTGGACAGTACAGTAAGTGTGAACAGTACTGTAAGTGTGGACAGTACAGTAAGTGTGAACAGTACAGTAAGTGTGGACAGTACTGTAGGTGTGGACAGTACAGTAAGTGTGGACCATATTGTAAGTGTGGACAGTACTGTAAGTGTGCACATCACAGTCAGTGTGGACAGTCCGATAAGTGTGGACATTACTCTAGGTGTGGACAGTATTGTAGTTGTGGACAGAGCAGTAAATGTGGACAGTACTGTAAGTGTGGACAGTATTGTAAGTGTGGTCAGTACTGTAAGTGTGGACAGTATTGTAAGTGTGGACAGTCCTGTAAGTGTGGACAGTACTGTAAGTGTGGACAGTATTGTAAGTGTGGACAGTACTGTAGGTGTGGACAGTATTGTAAGTGTGGTCAGTACTGTAAGTGTGGACAGTATTGTAAGTGTGGATAGTACTCTAAGTGTGGACAGTATTGTAAGTGTGGACAGTACTGTAGTTGTGGATAGAACAGTAAATGTGGACAGTACTGTAAGTGTGGACAGCACTGTAAGTGTGGACAGCATGGACAGTACTGTAAGTGTGGACAGTACAGTAAGTGTGAACAGTACAGTAAGTGTGGACAGTACTGTAAGTGTGGACAGTACTGTCGGTGTGGACAGTATTGTAGCTGTGGACAGTACAGTAAGTGTGGACAGTACAGTAAGTGTGAACAGTACAGTAAGTGTGGACAGTACTGTAAGTGTGGACAGTACAGTAAGTGTGAACAGTACAGTAAGTGTGGACAGTACTGTAGGTATGGACAGTACAGTAAGTGTGGACGGTATTGTAAGTGTGGACAGTACTGTAAGTCTGGACAGTCCGATAAGTGTCGACAGTACTCTAGGTGTGGACAGTATTGTAGTTGTGGACAGAGCAGTAAATGTGGACAGTCCTGTAAGTGTGGACAGTATTTTAAGTGTGGTCAGTACTGTAAGTGTGGACAGTATTGTAAGTGTGGACAGTCCTGTAAGTGTGGACAGTATTGTAAGTGTGGTCAGTACTGTAAGTGTGGACAGCACTGTAAGTGTGGACAGCATGGACAGTACTGTAGGTGTGGACAATACTGTTGGTGTGGACAGTACTGCAAGTGTGGACAGTACAATAAGTGTGGACAGAACGTTAGGTGTTGACAGAACTGTAATTGTGGACAGTACTCTAGTTTTGGACATTACTGTAGGTTTGAAATGTAGTGTAAGTGTGGACAGTACAGTAAGTGTGGACAGTACTGTAAGTGTGGACAGTACTGTCGGTGTGGACAGTATTGTAGCTGTGGACAGTACAGTAAGTGTGGACAGTACAGTAAGTGTGAACAGTACAGTAAGTGTGGACAGTACTGTAGGTGTGGACAGTACAGTAAGTGTGGACGATATTGTAAGTGTGGACAGTACTGTAAGTGTGCACATCACAGTCAGTGTGGACAGTCCAATAAGTGTGGACAGTACTCTAGGTGTGGACAGTATTGTAGTTGTGGACAGAGCAGTAAATGTGGACAGTACTGTAAGTGTGGACAGTATTGTAAGTGTGGTCAGTACTGTAAGTGTGGACAGTATTGTAAGTGTGGACAGTACTGTAGGTGTGGACAGTATTGTAAGTGTGGTCAGTACTGTAAGTGTGGACAGTATTGTAAGTCTGGATAGTTCTCGAAATGTGGACAGTATTGTAAGTGTGGACAGTACTGTAGTTGTGGATAGAACAGTAAATGTGGACAGTACTGTAAGTGTGGACAGCACTGTAAGTGTGGACAGTACAGTAAGTGTGAACAGTACAGTAAGTGTGGACAGTACTGTAAGTGTGGACAGTACTGTCGGTGTGGACAGTATTGTAGCTGTGGACAGTACAGTAAGTGTGGACAGTACAGTAAGTGTGAACAGTACAGTAAGTGTGGACAGTACTGTAGGTGTGGACAGTACAGTAAGTGTGGACGGTATTGTAAGTGTGGACAGTACTGTAAGTGTGGACAGTCCGATAAGTGTGGACAGTACTCTAGGTGTGGACAGTATTGTAGTTGTGGACAGAGCAGTAAATGTGGACAGTACTGTAAGTGTGGACAGTATTGTAAGTGTGGTCAGTACTGTAAGTGTGGACAGCACTGTAAGTGTGGACAGCATGGACAGTACTGTAGGTGTGGACAATACTGTTGGTGTGGACAGTACTGCAAGTGTGGACAGTACAATAAGTGTGGACAGAACGTTAGGTGTGGACAGAACTGTAATTGTGGACAGTACTCTAGTTTTGGACATTACTGTAGGTTTGAAATGTAGTGTAAGTGTGGACAGTACTCTCTGTGTGACATTACTGTAAGTGTGGACAGTCCTGTAGGTGTGGCCAGTACTGTAAGTGTTGACAGTACTGTCAGTGTGGACAGTACTCTAGGTGTGGACAGTATTTTAAGTGTGGACATTACTGTTGGTGTGGAGAGTACTCTAGGTGTGGACAGTACTGTAGTTGTGGACAGTACAGTAAGTGTGAACAGTACTGTAAGTGTGGACAGTACTGTCGGTGTGGACAGTATTATAGCTGTGGACAGTACAGTAAGTGTGAACAGTACTGTAAGTGTGGACAGTACAGTAAGTGTGAACAGTACAGTAAGTGTGGACAGTACTGTAGGTGTGGACAGTACAGTAAGTGTGGATGATATTGTAAGTGTGGACAGTACTGTAAGTGTGCACATCACAGTCAGTGTGGACAGTCCGATAAGTGTGGACATTACTCTAGGTGTGGACAGTATTGTAGTTGTGGACAGAGCAGTAAATGTGGACAGTACTGTAAGTGTGGACAGTATTGTAAGTGTGGTCAGTACTGTAAGTGTGGACAGTATTGTAAGTGTGGACAGTCCTGTAAGTGTGGACAGTATTGTAAGTGTGGACAGTACTGTAAGTGTGGACAGTATTGTAAGTGTGGACAGTACTGTAGGTGTGGACAGTATTGTAAGTGTGGTCAGTACTGTAAGTGTGGACAGTATTGTAAGTGTGGATAGTACTCTAAGTGTGGACAGTATTGTAAGTGTGGACAGTACTGTAGTTGTGGATAGAACAGTAAATGTGGACAGTACTGTAAGTGTGGACAGCACTGTAAGTGTGGACAGCATGGACAGTACTGTAAGTGTGGACAGTACAGTAAGTGTGAACAGTACAGTAAGTGTGGACAGTACTGTAAGTGTGGACAGTACTGTCGGTGTGGACAGTATTGTAGCTGTGGACAGTACAGTAAGTGTGGACAGTACTGTAAGTGTGGACAGTACAGTAAGTGTGAACAGTACAGTAAGTGTGGACAGTACTGTAGGTGTGGACAGTACAGTAAGTGTGAACGGTATTGTAAGTGTGGACAGTACTGTAAGTGTGGACAGTCCGATAAGTGTGGACAGTACTCTAGGTGTGGACAGTATTGTAGTTGTGGACAGAGCAGTAAATGTGGACAGTACTGTAAGTGTGGACAGTATTGTAAGTGTGGTCAGTACTGTAAGTGTGGACAGTATTGTAAGTGTGGACAGTCCTGTAAGTGTGGACAGTATTGTAAGTGTGGTCAGTACTGTAAGTGTGGACAGCACTGTAAGTTTGGACAGCATGGACAGTACTGTAGGTGTGGACAATACTGTTGGTGTGGACAGTACTGCAAGTGTGGACAGTACAATAAGTGTGGACAGAACGTTAGGTGTTGACAGAACTGTAATTGTGGACAGTACTCTAGTTTTGGACATTACTGTAGGTTTGAAATGTAGTGTAAGTGTGGACAGTACAGTAAGTGTGAACAGTACAGTAAATGTGGACAGTACTGTAGGTGTGGACAGTACAGTAAGTGTGGACGATATTGTAAGTGTGGACAGTACTGTAAGTGTGCACATCACAGTCAGTGTGGACAGTCCGATAAGTGTGGACAGTACTCTAGGTGTGGACAGTATTGTAGTTGTGGACAGAACAGTAAATGTGGACAGTACTGTAAGTGTGGACAGTATTGTAAGTGTGGTCAGTACTGTAAGTGTGGACAGTATTGTAAGTGTGGACAGTCCTGTAAGTGTGGACAGTATTGTAAGTGTGGTCAGTACTGTAAGTGTGGACAGTATTGTAAGTGTGGACAGTACTGTAGGTGTGGACAGTATTGTAAGTGTGGTCAGTACTGTAAGTGTGGACAGTATTGTAAGTCTGGATAGTACTCTAAGTGTGGACAGTATTGTAAGTGTGGACAGTACTGTAGTTGTGGATAGAACAGTAAATGTGGACAGTACTGTAAGTGTGGACAGTACAGTAAGTGTGAACAGTACAGTAAGTGTGGACAGTACTGTAAGTGTGGACAGTACTGTCGGTGTGGACAGTATTGTAGCTGTGGACAGTACAGTAAGTGTGGACAGTACAGTAAGTGTGAACAGTACAGTAAGTGTGGACAGTACTGTAGGTGTGGACAGTACAGTAAGTGTGGACGGTATTGTAAGTGTGGACTGTACTGTAAGTGTGGACAGTCCGATAAGTGTGGACAGTACTCTAGGTGTGGACAGTATTGTAGTTGTGGACAGAGCAGTAAATGTGGACAGTACTGTAAGTGTGGACAGTATTGTAAGTGTGGTCAGTACTGTAAGTGTGGACAGTATTGTAAGTGTGGACAGTCCTGTAAGTGTGGACAGTATTGTAAGTGTGGTCAGTACTGTAAGTGTGGACAGCACTGTAAGTGTGGACAGTACTGTAGGTGTAGACAGTACTGTAAGTGTGAACAGTATTGTAAGTATGGTCAGTACTGTAAGTGTGGACAGCACTGTAAGTGTGGACAGCATGGACAGTACTGTAGGTGTGGACAATACTGTTGGTGTGGACAGTACTGCAAGTGTGGACAGTACAATAAGTGTGGACAGAACGTTAGGTGTGGACAGAACTGTAATTGTGGACAGTACTCTAGTTTTGGACATTACTGTAGGTTTGAAATGTAGTGTAAGTGTGGACAGTACTCTCTGTGTGACATTACTGTAAGTGTGGACAGTCCTGTAGGTGTGGCCAGTACTGTAAGTGTTGACAGTACTGTAAGTGTGGACAGTACTCTAGGTGTGGACAGTATTGTAAGTGTGGACATTACTGTTGGTGTGGAGAGTACTCTAGGTGTGGACAGTACTGTAGTTGTGGACAGAACAGTAAGTGTGGACAGCACTGTAAGTGTGGACAGTACTGTAAGTGTGGAAAATACACTCGCTGTGAACAGTACTTTAAATGTGGTCAGTACTCTAGTTGTGGACAGTACTGTAAGTGTGGACAGTACATTAGGTGTGGGCAGTACTGTAAGTGTGAACAGTACAGTAAGTGTGTACAGTACTGCAGGTGTGGACGGTACTGTAAGTGTGGACAGTACTGTAAGTGTGGACGGTATTGTAACTGTGGACAGTACTGTAAGTGTGCACATCACAGTCAGTGTGGACAGTCTGATAAGTGTGTACAGTAGTGTAAGTGTGGACGGTATTGTAAGTGTGGACAATATTGCAAGTGTGCACATCACAGTCAGTGTGGACAGTCCTATAAGTGTGGACAGTACTGTAAGTTGGACAGTACACTAGGTGTGAACAGTACTATAAATGTGGATCGTACTCTAGTTGTGCATGTTACTGTAAGTGTGGACAATACTGTAAGTGTGGACAGTACTGTAGATGTGGTCAGTACACTAGGTGTGAACAGTACTGTAAATGTGGATATTACTTCAGTTGTGGACAGTACTGTATGTGTGGACAGTACTGTAAGTGTGGACAGTACTGTAGGTGTGCACAGTGCTGTAAGTGTGGACAGTACCGTAAGTGTGGTCAGTACTGTAGGTGTGGACAGTACAGTAAGTGTGGACAGTACTGTAGGTGTAGACAGTACTGTAAGTGTGAACAGTCATGTAGGTGTGGACAGTGCTACAAGTGTGAACAGTACAATAAGTGTGAACATTTATTTGTGGAAAGTACTATAAGTGTGGACAGTACTGTAGGTCTCGACAGTACTGTAAGTGTGGACAGTACAGTAAGTGTGGTCAGTACATTAGGTGTGGACAGTAATGTAAGTGTGGACAGTACAGTAAGTGGGGTCAGTACTGTAGGTGTGGACAGTGCTGTAAGTGTGGACAGTACACTAAGTGTGGACAGTACATTAGGTGTGGACAGTAATGTAAGTGTGGACAGTACAGTAAGTGTGGTCAGTACTGTAGTACTGGACAGTACTGTAAGAGTGCACAGTACACTAGGTGTGAACAGTACTCTAAATGTGGATAGTACTCTAGTTGTGGACAGTACTGTATGTGTGGACAGTACTGTAGGTGTGCACAGTGCTGTAAGTGTGGACAATACATTAGGTGTGGACAGTACTGTAAGTGTGGAAAGTACAGTAAGTGTGGTCAGTACTGTAGGTGTGGACAGTACTGTAAGTGTGGAAAGTACAGTAAGTGTGGTCACTACTGTAGGTGTTGTCAGTACTGTAAGAGTGCACAGTACACTAGGTGTGAACAGTACTCTAAATATGGGTAGTACTCTAGTTGTGGACAGTACTGTATGTGTGGACAGTACTGTAAGTGTGGACAGTGCTGTAAGTGTGGACAGCACTGTAGGTGTGCACAGTGCTGTAAGTGTGGACAGTTCAGTAAGTGTGGACAGTACATTAGGTGTGGAGAGTACTGTAAGTGTGGACAGTGCTGTAAGTGTGGACAGTACAATAAGTGTGGACAGTACTGTAGGTGTGGACAGTACTGTAAGTGTGGACGGTATTGTAACTGTGGACAGTTCTGTAAGTGCGCACATCACAGTCAGTGTGGACAGTCTGATAAGTGTGTACAGTAGTGTAAGTGTGGATGGTATTGTAAGTGTGGACAATACTGCAAGTGTGCACATCACAGTCAGTGTGGCAGTCCTATAAGTGTGGACAGTACTATAAGTTGGACAGTACACTAGGTTTGAACAGTACTGTAAATGTGGATCGTACTCTAATTGTGCATGTTACTGTAAGTGTGGACAATACTGTAAGTGTGGACAGTACTGTAGGCATAGCAGTACTGTAGTTGTGGATGGTACTGTAAGTGTGGTCAGTACTGTAGATGTGGACAGTACTGTAAATGTGCACAGTACACTAGGTGTGAACAGTACTCTAAATGTGGATATTACTTCAGTTGTGGACAGTACTGTATGTGTGGACATTACTGTAAGTGTGGACAGTACTGTAGTTGTGGACAGTACAGTAAGAGTGCACAGTACACACTAGGTGTGAACAGTACTCTAAATGTGGATCGTACTCTAGTTGTGGACAGTACTGTATGTGTGGACAGTACTGTAGGTGTGCACAGTGCTGTAAGTGTGGTCAGTACTGTAGGTGTGGACAGTACTGTAAGAGTGGACAGTACAGTAAGTGTGGTCAGTACTGTAGGTGTGCACAGTGCTGTAAGTGTGGACAGTACACTAAGTGTGGACAGTACAGTAAGTGTGGTCAGTACTGTAGGTGTGCACAGTGCTGTAAGTGTGGACAGTACATTAGGTGTGGACAGTACTGTAAGTGTGGAAAGTACAGTAAGTGTGGTCAGTACTGTAGGTGTGGACAGTACTGTAAGAGTGCACAGTACACTAGGTGTGAACAGTACTCTAAATATGGATAGTAATCTAGGTGTGCACAGTGCTGTAAGTGTGGACAGTACATTAGGTGTGGACAGTACTGTAAGTGTGGACAGTACATTAGGTGTGGGCAGTACTGTAAGTGTGGACAGTGCTGTAAGTGTGGACAGTACACTCAGTGTGGACAGTACTGTAGGTGTGCACAGTACTGTAGGTGTGCACAGTGCTGTAAGTGTGGACAGTACCTGTAAATGTGGACCATACGTTAGGTGTGGACAGTACTGTAAGTGTGGACAATATTTTAAGTGTGGACAGTACAGTAAGTGTGATCAGTACATTAGGTGTGGACAGTATTGTAAGTGTGGACAGTACAGTAAGAGTGGGAACAATACTGCAAGTGTGGACCGTATGTTAGGTGTGGACAGTACTGTAAGTGTGGATGGTCCTGTAGGTGTGGATGGTCCTGTAGGTGTGGACAGTCCTGTAAGAGTCGACAGTACTACAAGTGTGGACAGTACTGTCGGTGTGGAATGTAGTGTAAGTGTGGACAGTATTCTCTGTGTGGACAGTACTGTAAGTGTGGACAGTACTCTAGGTGTGGACAGTACTGTAAGTGTAGACAGTACTCTCTGAGTGGACAGTACTGTAGTTGTGGACAGAACAGTAAATGTGGACAGTACTCTCGGTGTGGACAGTACTGTAAGTGTGGATGGTACTGTAAGTGGGAGCAATACTGTAAGTGTGTTCACTACTGTAGGTGAGTGCACAGTACTGTAAGTGTGGACAGTTCTGTAGGTGTGGGCAGTACTGTAAGTGTGGACGGTATTGTAAGTGTGGACAATACTGCAAGTGTGCACATCACAGTCAGTTTGGACAGTCCTATAAGTGTGTACAGTACTGTAAGTGTGGACGGTATTGTAAGTGTGGACAATACTGCAAGTGTGCACATCACAGTCAGTGTGGACAGTCCTATAAGTGTGGACAGTACATTAGGTGTCGACAGTACTGTAAGCATGGACAGTGCTGTAGGTGTGGACAGTACTGTAAGTGTGGTCAGTGCATTAGGTGTGGACAGTATTGTAAGTGTGGACAGTACAGTAAGAGTGGAGACAATACTGCAAGTGTGGACCGTACGTTAGGTGTGGACAGTACTATAAGTGTGGACAGTACTGTAGGTGTGGACTGTACTGTAAGTGTGGACATTACTATAAGTGTGGACAGAACCGTAGGTGTGGACAGCACTGTAGGTGTGGACAATGCTGCAAGTGTGGACAGCGTGGAAGGTACCGTAGATGTGGACAGTACTGTAAGTCTGGATGGTACTGTAAGTGTGGACAGTACATTAAGTGTGGACAGTACTGTAGGTGTGGACAGTATTCTAAGTGTGGACAGTACTGTAGGTGTGGACAGCATTGGAAGAGTCGACAGTGCTACAAGTGTGTACAGTACATTAGGTGTGGACAGTACTGTAAGTGTGGACAGTCCTGTAGGTGTGGACAGAACTGTAAGTGTGGACAGTATTAGAAACATAGAATCATAGAAAATAGGTGCAGGAGTAGGCCATTCGGCACTTCGAGCCTGCACCGCCATTCAATGAGTTCATGGCTGAACATGCAACTTCAGTACCCCATTCCTGCTTTCTCGCCATACCCCTTGATCCCCCTAGTAGTAAGGACGACATCTAACTCCTTTTTGAATATATTTAGTGAATTGGCCTCAACAACTTCATGTGGTAGAGAATTCCACAGGTTTACTACTCTCTGGGTGAAGAAGTTTCTCCTCATCTCGGTCCTAAATGGCTTACCCCTTATCCTTAGACTGTGACCCCTGGTTCTGGACTTCCCCAACAGTGGGAACATTCTTCCCGCATCTAACCTGTCTAAACCCGTCAGAATTTTAATTGTTTCTATGAGATCTCCTCTCATTCTTCTGAACTCCAATGAATACAAGCCCAGTTGATCCAGTCTTTCTTGATATGTCAGACCTGCCATCCCGGTAATCAGTCTGGTGAACCTTTGCTGCACTCCCTCAATAGCAAGAATGTCCTTCCTCAAGTTAGGAGACCAAAACTGTACACAATACTCCAGGTGTGGCCTCACCAAGGCCCTGTACAACTGTAGTAACACCTCCCTGCCCCTGTATCAAATCCCCTCGCTATGAAGGCCAACATGCCATTTGCTTTCTTAACCGCCTGCTGTACCTGCATGCCAACCTTCAATGACTGATGTACCATGACACCCAGGTCTCGTTGCACCTCCCCTTTTCCTAATCTGCCACCATTCAGATAATAGTCTGTCTCTCTGTTTTTACCACCAAATTGGATAACCTCACATTTATCCACATTATACTTCATCTGCCATGCATTTGCCCACTCACCTAACCTATCCAAGTCACTCTGCAGCCTCCTAGCATCCTCCTCACAGCTCACACTGCCACCCAACTTAGTGTCATCTGCAAATTTGGAGATACTACATTTAATCCCCTCATCTGAATCATTAATGTACAATGTAAACAGCTGGGGCCCCAGCACAGAACCTTGCATTACCCCACGAGTCACTGCCTGCCATTCTGAAAAGTATCCATTTACTCCTACTCTTTGCTTCCTGTCTGACAACCAGTTCTCAATCCATGTCAGCACACTACCCCCAATCCCATGTGCTTTAACTTTGCACATTAATCTCTTGTGTGGGACCTTGTCGAAAGCCTTCTGAAAGTCCAAATACACCACATCAACTGGTTCTCCCTTGTCCACTCTACTGGAATCATCCTCAAAAAATTCCAGAGTATTTGTCAAGCATGATTTCCCTTTCACAAATCCATGCTGACTTGGACCTATCATGTCACCTCTTTCCAAATGCACTGCTATGACATCCTTAATAATCAATTCTGTCATTTTACCCACTACCGATGTCAGACTGACTGGTCGATAATTCCCTGTTTTCTCTCTCCCTCCTTTTTTAAAAAGTGGGGTTACATTGGCTACTCTCCACTCCATAGGAACTGATCCAGAGTCTATGGAATGTTGGAAAATGACTGTTAATGCATCCGCTATATCCAAGGTCACCTCCTTAAGTACTCTGGGATGCAGACCATCAGGCCCTGGGGATTTATCGGCCTTCAATCCCATCAATTTCCCCAACACAATTTCCCGATTAATAAGGATTTCCCTCAGTTCCTCCTTCTTACTAGACCCTCTGACCCCTTTTATATCCGGAAGGTTGTTTATGTCCTCCTTAGTGAATACCGAACCAAAGTACTTGTTCAATTGGTCTGCCATTTCTTTGTTCCCCATTATGACTTCCCCTGCAGGGGATCTACGTTTGTCTTTACTGACCTTTTTCTCTTTACATATCTATAGAAGCTTTTGCAGTCCGTCTTAATGTTCCCTGCAAGCTTCCTCTCGTGCCCTAATCAAACCCTTTGTCCTCCTCTGCTCAGGTCTAAATTTCTCCCAGTCCCCGGGTTCACTGCTATTTCTGGCCAATTTGTATGCCACTTCCTTGGCTTTAATACTATCCCTGAGTTCCCTTGATAGCCATGGTTGAGCCACCTTCCCTTTTTTATTTTTACGCCAGACAGGGATGTACAATTGTTGAAGTTCATCCATGCGGTCTCTAAATGTCTGCCATTGCCCATCCACTGACAACCCTTCATCAAGTATCATTCGCCAATCTATCCTAACCAATTCATGCCTCATACCTTCAAAGTTACCCTTCTTTAAGTTCTGGACCATGGTCTCTGAATTAACTGTTTCATTCTCCATCCTAATGTAGAATTCCATCATATTATGGTCACTCTTCCCCAAGGGGCCTCGCTCAACGTGATTGCTAATTAATCCTCTCTCATTACACAACACCCAGTCTAAGATGGCCTCCCCCCTAGTTGGTTCCTCGACATATTAGTCTAGAAAACCGTCCCTTATGCACTCCAGGAAATCCTCCTCCACCATATTGCTTCCAGTTTGGTTAGCCCAATCTATATGCATATTAAAGTCACCCATAATAACTGCTGCACCTTTATTGCATGCATCCCTAATTTCCTGTTTGATGCTCTCCCCAACATCACTACTACTGTTTGGAGGTCTGTGCACAACTCCCACTAACGTTTTTTGCCCTTTGGTGTTCTGCAGCTCTACCCATATAGATTCCACATCATCCAAGCTAATGTCCTTCCTAACTATTGCATTAATCTTCTCTTTAACCAGCAATGCTACCCCACCTCCTTTTCCTTTTATTCTATCCTTCCTGAATGTTGAATACCCTTGGATGTTGAGTTCCCAGCCCTGATCATCCTGGAGCCACGTCTCTGTAATCCCAATCACATCATATCTGTTCACATCTATTTGCAGTTAATTCATCCACCTTATTACGGATACTCCTTGCATTAAGACACAAAGCCTTCACGCTTGTTTTTTTAACACCCTTTGTCCTTTTAGAATTATGATGTAGTGTGGCCTTTTTTGTTTCTTGCCTTTGTTTACTCGGCCTTCCACGATTGCTTTTTACCTTTCTACCATCTGTGCAGCCCTGTCTCGCTGCATAGGTTCCCATCCCGCTGCCATATTAGTTTAAACACTCCCGAACTGCATTCGGAAATGTTACCCCCTGGACATCAGTTCCAGTCCTGCTCAAGTGCAAACCATACCTTTTGTACAGGTCCCACTTCTAGGTGTGCACAGTGCTGTAAGTGTGGACAGTACAGTAAGTGTGGACAGTCCTGTAGATGTGAACAGTACTGTAAGTGTGGACAGTACTATAAGTGTAGACAGTACTGCAGGTGTGGACTGTACTGTCAGTGTGGACAGTCCTGCAGGTGTGGACAGTACTGTAAGTGTGGACAGTACTGTAGGTGTGGACAGTACTGTAGGTGTGGACAGTACTGTAAGTGTGGACAGTACTGTCGGTGTGGACAGTACTGTAGGTGTGGACAGTACTGTAAGTGTGGACAGTACTGTAAATGTGGACAGTTCTGTAGTTGTGGACAGTCCTGTAACTGTGGACAGTACTGTAGGTGTGGACAGTACAATAAGTGTGGACAGTACTGTAGGTGTGGACAGTACAGTAAGTGTGGACAGTACAATAAGTGTGGACAGTACTGTAGGTGTGGACAGTACAGTAAGTGTGAACAGTAATGTAAGTGTGGACAGTACTGTAGGTGTGGACAGTACAGTAAGTGTGGACAGTACAGTAAGTGTGGACAGTACTGTAGTTGTGGCCTACCCAAGGTTATACTCAAGCTTAACAAAACTTCTCAGCTTTTCAATTTTATTCTTTTTGAAATTAATACCAGTGTTTCTTTTTTTAATTTATGTTTTTATTAACTTGTGTCGCTACATTTAGTGATTTTTTTATCTGTACCCTTTTATCCCTCTGCTCCTCGGCCCCATTTAGATTCTGATTATCCAAGTAATATATGGTCTCCTTATTCTTCCTACCAAAATGCACCATCTCATAATTAGCTACATTGACAGAAATTTGGTCTTTAAATGCCTATTCTTCTGGTTACGGCCTACCTCACCATTAACTATACCCCACAATTTGATGTCATGTGCAAATTTTGATATTGTACTTCCGATTCACGTGTTCAAATCATTTATCGAATTGGTGAACAACATTGGTTCCAGCACTGATCCCTGTGGAACACCACTTCCTAACGTTTGCCAGTTTGAGTACCCAACATTAATGCCGACTCTCTCTGTGTTCTGTTCTGTAGCCAGCTTATTGTCCATTCTGCTACCTGCCCCTGACTCCACAGGCTCTGAACTTAGTCATGAGACTACAATGCAGTGCATTATAGAAGGCCTTTTGAAAATCCAAATATATCTACTGCATTATCCTTCCCTACTCGTTTTGTTATTTCTTCAAAGAATTCAATCAAATTATTCAAGCATACGTTTTCCTTTTGACACTTGTGCTGACATCTCTTTATTGTATTTTTGGTTTCTATGACATCTTTGAGTACAGGTTCCATTATGTTTCCTACCACCGACATTAAACTAACTGGTCTATAGTTCCCTGAACTTGTGTCGCGCTTTATAAATCTAGGAATCGCATCAGCTGTCCACCAGTAATATTGTGTTTTGTATTGTGTACAGTTCTGGTCTCCTTACCTAAGGAAGGATAGACTTGCCATTGAGGGAGTGCAACAAAGCTTCACCAGACTGATTCCTGGGAAGGAGGGATTGTCCAATGAGATGAGATTGAGTAGGCTAGGCTTATATTCTCTAAAGTTTAGAAGAATGAGGTGATATCATTGAAACATACAAAATACTTACAGGGCTTGATAGGGTAGATGCAGGGAGGATGTTTCCACTGGCTGCAGAGTCCAGAACCAGGGGTCACAGTCTCAGAATAAGGGGTCAGCCATTTAAGACTGAGATGAGAAGAAACCTCTTCACTCAGAGAGCGGTGAACCTTTGGAATTCTCTACCGCAGAGGGCTGTGAAAGCTCAGTGTTTGTGCATATTCAAGACAGAGATCAATAGAATTTTGGATATTAGGGGAATAAAGGGACATGGGGACAGTGCAGGGAAGTGGAGATGAGGTGGAAGATCAGCCATGATCTTATTGAATGACGGAGCAGTTTCAAGGGGCCGAATGGCCTACTCCTGCTCCTAATTCTTATGTTGTTATGTTCTTATTGCATTTGCCATCTCTTCCCTAACTTAATGTGTGCGGCTGCAATCCATCCAGACCAGAGGTTTTAAGCTCAGATTAGCCCCTTTCAACTGCAGGCCATGACCTATGGTTCTACTTTTCTAGACATCTGAAACTTCTGTCGTGATTTACATCATTTCGACCCTTTAGACTTCCGAAACAAAAATTCATATAACCTCACAACATTCTCTTGTCCAATGAGAGCAGTCATAATTACATAATCAGTCCTCATAATCCAATAGCGCCATCCTGTCAATCATTATGATTCCTTCAAGGATAGATACTTGGGAGAGCCCAGAGGGAAAGGTGTGGGCTATTCGCCAGCTCCCACTGCATAGATTACCAGCCGAGGGCAATCCCATTCAGCTTAAGAACAGAGGCAAGGCATGGGAGGAGAATGGTGCTGTCATTTCTGCAAACATTGGCCTTAATGGAGCTGAGATGGGCCATACCAGGAGGAACGACCATGGTGGGAGAGTAAGGCTCTTACAGGGGGCATGTGCATCAACGGTGGAGGCAAGTGTCTGATTGAGCAGATGCGTAGCTGCAAAACTATCAAGACAAATGGAGGGCAAAAGGTTTGACAGTTGAGCGTTTGAAAGCACCATTGTTCGTAACTTGCAGGGACATTTTACCAGGAGTGGACACAGCAGGAAATGATGATAGAAGGGCTAGGCAGTTGTTGATGGTAAAAGATACAAGGGACTAGTCAGAAATGCCTTACCCATGACTGAGACAATGGGAGGAGAGCAATGGCAAGAGCGAGCTGATGGCTGTGAATATGGGTAAGTAGTTTTATATAGAGCAAGAAATTAAGGCAGGACAGGAGGGCAGCGAAATTAGGAGAGAGCATGATGAGTTGTGATGGGGATTGAAATCACTGAGAATGAGACTTTGTTTAGTGCAGAGGCTGAGGGAGGAAAGAAGTCAAGGTATATTGGTAAGAATCTTGAAATGGAGCATGAATGGACGGTATTAATGAGCATTTTAAAGGAGAGGTGAGGAGGTTGGAATAATATGAGCTCCGAACAGGAGGAGAAGGTGCAGAGGAGTCCGGAGTAGAACAAGGTTAGATTTGCTGATCAGTGTAGGCGGGGCAAGTGTTCAAACATAAAGCCAGGTGTGGAGGTGTGAGTAAAGGGCAAGGTGTCGTCATTCATGAGGCAGGTTTCCGTCAAGGGCATGATGTCAATGCAATCATCCACAATAAGTTTAGGGATAGCAAGTGTACGGACATTCTGGAGGGAGATACTAAACTAATATGGCAGAGGAATGGGAATCTATGCAGGGAGACAGAGGGAAGTAAAATGGCGGCAGAAGCAAAAGGTAGAAAAAGATAAGGAAAAGTGGAGGGCAGAGAAATCAAAGGCAAAAATCAAAAAGGGCCACATTACAATATAATTCTAAAAGGACAAAGAGTGTTAAAAAAAAAACAAGCCTGAAGGCTCTGTGTCTCAATGCGAGGAGTATTCGTAATAAGCTGGATGAATTAACTGCACAGGCAGCTATTAACAAATATGATATAATTGGGATTATGGAGACATGGCTCCAGGGTGACCAAGGCTGGGAACTCAACATCCAGGGGTATTCAACATTCAGGAAGGATAGACAGAAAGGAAAAGGAGGTAGGGTAGTGTTGTTAGTTAAAGAAGAAATTAACGCAATAGTAAGGAAGGAGATTAGCTTGGATGATGTGGAATCTGTATGGGTAGAGCTGCGGAATATCAAAGGGCAGGAAATGCTAGTAGGAGTTGTGTACAGACCATCAAGCAGTAGTAGTGAGGTTGGGGACAGCATCAAACAGGAAATTAGGGATGCATGCAATAAAGGTACAGCAGTTATCATGGGTGACTTTAATCGACATATAGATTAGGCTAACCAAACTGGTAGCAATACGGTGGTGGAGGATTTCCTGGAGTGTGTAAGGGATGGTTTTCTAGACCAATATGTTAAGGAACCAACTAGAGAGCTGGCTGACCATCCTAGACTGGGTGTTGTGTAATGAGAGAGGATTAATTAGCAGTCTTGTGTGAGGCCCTTTGGGGAAGAGTGACCATAATATGGTAGACTTCTTCATTAAGATGGAGAGTGACACAGTTAATTCAGAGGGTCCTGAACTTAAAGAAAGATAACTTCAATGGTATGCGACATGAATTGGCTAGGATAGACTGGTGAATGATACTTAAAGCGTTGATGGTGGATAGGCAGACACTTAAAGAACTTCAACAATTTTACATCCATATCTGGCATAAAGATAAAACTGGGAAGTTGGCTCAACCATGGATAACAAGGGAAATTAGGGATATTATTAAATCCAAGGAAGAACCATTTAAATTGGCCAGAAAAAGCAGCAAAACTGAGGACTTGGAGGAATTTAGAATTCAGCAGAGGACGACAAAGGGTTTAATTAGGAGGGGGAAAGTAGAGTATGAGAGTAAGCTTGCAGGGAACATAAAAACTGACTGCAAAAGCTTCAATAGATATGTGAAGAGAAACAGATTAGTGAAGACAAATGTAGGTCCCTTGCAGTCAGAATCAGGTGAATTTATAATGGGGAAAAAAGAAATGGCAGACCAATTGAACAAATACTTTGGTACTGTCTTCACTAAGGAAAACACAAGTAACTTTCCGGAAATATTAGGGGACCGAGGGTCTAACGAGAAGGAAGAGCTGAAGGAAAACCTTATTAGTCAGGAAATTGTATAAGCGAAATTGATGGGATTGAAGGCTGATAAATCCCCAGGGCCTGATAGTCTGCATCTGAGAGTACTTAAGGAAGTGGCCCTAGAAATAGTGGATGCATTGGTAGTCATTTTCCAACATTCTATAGACTGTGGATCAGTTCCTATGAATTGGAGGGTAGCTATTGTAACCCCAATTTTTAAAAAAGCAGGGAGAGAGAAACCAGGGAATTATAGACCGGTTAGCCTGACATTGGTGGTGGGTAAAATGTTGGAATCAATTATTAAAGATGTAATAGCAGCGCATTTGGAAAACAGTGACAGGATCGGTCCAAGTTAGCATGGATTTATGAAAAGGTAATCATGGTTGACAAATCTTGTGGAATTTTTTTGAGGATGTAACTAGTAGAGTGGACCAGGGAGAACCAGTGGATGTGGTGTATTTGGACTTGCAAAAGGCTTTTGACAAGGTCCCACACAAGAGATTAGTGTGCAACATTAAAGCACATGGTATTGGGGTAATGAATTGACATGGATCGAGAACTGGTTGGCAGACAGGACACAAAGAGTAGGAATAAATGGGTCCTTTTCAGAATGGCAGGCAGTGACTAGTGGGGTACTGCAAGGTTCAGTGCTGGGACCCCAGCTATTTACAATATACATTAATGGTTTAGACAAAGGATTTGAATGTAATATCTCCAAGTTTGCAGATGACACTAAGCTGGGTGGCAGTGTGAGCTGTGAGGAGGATGCTAAGAGGCTGCAGGATGACTTGGACAGGTTAGGTGACTGGGCAAATGCATGGCAGATGCAGTATAATGTCGATACATGTGAGGTTATCCAAGTTGGTGGCAAAAACAGGAAGGCAGAATATTATCTGAATGGTGACAGATTACGTAAAGGGGAGGGGCAACGAGACCTGGGTGTCATGGTACATCAGTTATTGAAAGTTGGCATGCAAGTACAGCAGGCGGTGAAGAAGGCAAATAGCATGTTGGCGTTCATAGTGAGAGGATTTGAGTATAGGAGCAGGGAGGTCTTATTGCAGTTGTACAGGGCCTTGGTTAGGCCACACCTGGAATATTGTGTACAGTTTTGGTCTCCTAATCTGAGGAAGGACATTCTTGCCATTGAGGGAGTGCAGCGAAGGTTCACCAGACTGATTCCCGGGATGGCAGGACTGACATATGAAGAAAGATTGGGTTGAGTAAGCTTATATTCACTGGAATTTAGAAGAATGAAAGGGGATCTCATAGAAATATATAAAATTCTGACGGGACTGGACAGGTTAGATGCAGGAAGAATGTTCCCAATGTTGGAGAAGTCCAGAACCAGGGGTCACAGTTTAAGGATAAGGGGTAGGCCATTTAGGACTGAGATGAGGAGAAACGTCTTCACTCAGAGGATTGTGAACCTGTGGAATTCTCTACCACAGAAAGCTGTTGAGGCCAGTTCGTTAGATATATTCAAAAGGGAGATAGATATGGCCCTTACAGCTAAAGGGATCAAGGGGTATGGAGAGAAAGCAGGAATGGGGTACTGAAGTTGCATGATCAGCCATGATCATATTGAATGGCGGTGCAGCCTGGAAGGGCCGAATGGCCTACTCCTGCTCCTATGCTTCTATGTTTCTACGAGATGCAGAGAGGGGCGGTGATTGTTGGCCCCTGGCACAATTCAGGGGGTCACCGCTGGGACGGATGACTGGGACATGAAGGAGTTTAGAAAGGTCAGCCTACAGCAGGCATGTTGGGGGCGGGGGATGTTGGCGAGGGAGAAGGATGAGTCTGTTGGAATTGTTCCTTTTGTGGCTATATAATTATGAGGTTCAAATCCAGTGCGTCAGGGTCAGCAATGTTTTCTGAAGGAATTCTAAACCAATATTATAGGTTATTGTTTGGAACATCCCATAACACAGACTGTGTGACATAATAAAGCTTTGGGGAGAACAGTTGATTAAATCAGTTTGTTTAACTGACTGTAACTAATATCTCTGATGGTCCCAGCGGCGGTTCCCCTTTGGTATAAGTATGAGCTCCTTTGACCGAATTTATACTTGTCATTAAGAGCCTGCTTGCCAGCGCCAAATAGAACGCTCCCACACACAGAACATGAGCTATGCAGTCATCTTTGAGATAGAACGTATTTACTACCCTCTCCTTGCAGCCGTTGGCATCACGGGTAAGGAAATGGAACCAGTTCCTGTGTAAATGGGTCTAACTGCTGTTGCTGTTGTCCTTGTGCGATAATCGTCTATTTAATTGAATCAGTTCATTGCCTGGTATTTTTCCGTTTATTTAACAGCAATGTTTTATTGAAATTATAAACTGTGTTAAAATTTCGACCCAGGAAATCATGTCTCATTGTAGTTTTTTTTACCGTCTGCTGGAACGGACGTGTGCATTACATGGAGTATACATATTAGTCGGATTGTGACAAAGTGTAATGTTTAGAAATGTATGGAATTATGAACATGACCTTTGTATTACCAGTTACAGCTAGTAAGGGGTCAGCACTCAAGGTCAGGAAATGCTCAGCTCAGCTCCGCTCCGCTTGGTCATGAATTACCGCAAGTTGCCAGTTTCTGGATCAGACACAGTATCGCTCTGGGCTGTTGGATGGTGAATTCAACACATTGATTCACAGCCGCCTGTGCCATTGACAGCTGCGGTTCAGCAGAAGCACTGTCGCTTCTGAGTCAGAAGTTCGTGGGACAAGTCCCACTCCAATTAATTGAGCACAAAAACTATGCAGCACTCCAAGTTCAGTACACCGTCAGAAGTGCCGTCTTTGGATGGATAGGAAGGTTAGCAGGATACTATTCTGTGAAGATTGATGTAAAGTTCTGATTTAATACCTCAGGCATGCCCTCTGCATCCGCAAAATAATCGCCTTTTTGTTCATAATGGGTCCAGCCTTCCTCGAACTAGCGTTTTACTGCATATATTCTTAATGTTGACTGTGGGGTCCCTTTTATGTTGGCCGACTCCTTATCCTGAGACTATTCTATTTGCTCGTCTTATTACCGTTTGTAATGCTGCAGTAGTCTCTTTGGTCAATACTGCCAGCCACAGCCCTATCTTCTGTGAATATCTTGTAGCCAAGGCAATACGTGGACAACCTCCCCCTCCTTGAGCCAGGTCTCCGTTATTGCCGCTATATATGAATCACATGGAGAAAGTTGTGCCCGCAGCTCAGTCGCCCTGTTTACCAGGTTCGGTGCATTAATGTGGATATCTGGCCTCTGCACATAAGTCGGATCCGAAACACCTTGAAACGTGAACCAGGTCCATGGGCACATGCTGTTATTCTGCCCCGTGTCACCGAGAAACTGACCAGGATTGTTGTCACATAAGCACCTGTGACACGCCTTGGGACGTTTTACTACGTCACAGGCGCTATATAAACACAAGTTGTTGTTGTTGTTGATTTCCTTCAATGTGAGAAACTGCTGTTTATCCTCTTCCAATCATAATCACTAACCACCTCCCATCACTCGGAGCCGGGCTGTATCGGGTGGACACACTCAGTATTCAGCCCGTCTGTCGCTCAGCAATCGCCCGCTCACCAGGAAGTCGGCGGAAACAGCCGTGGGTTCCCCAGAACACCACCGTCCGTCTCAAGGAGCGGATTTGGGTCAAATGTGAAAGCCTTGTTCTACACTGCGACCCAACCGGGAAATCCCCCGAGTTGCAGGACTGGACGTTTGTGGGTGATGAACACCAAGGGGGAGGCGCAAACTCCGGGGTCTGTTGGATCTCAGCATCTCCGAGAGCAGGGAACTCAGACAAAGAGAGACAGGGAGCAGTGAACTCAAACAGAGAGAGACAGAAGTCGAGAGCAGGGAACTGAGACACAGAGACAGAGAGCAGGGAACTGAGACAGCGAGAGGCAGGGAGCAGGGAACTCAAACAGAGAGAGGCAGAAGACGAGAGCAGGGAACTGAGACACAGAGAGAGACAGAGAGCAGGGAACCGAGACAGCGAGAGGCAGAGACCGAGGGTACCGGTAAGCTGAGTGGAGGAGCTTGAAGACGAATCAAAAAAGAGAATAAAATGCGGCTTGGAAACATTGTGAGAAAGTTACCTGATTGAACCTTTGTCCCGCTGTTTAATCGCCTCTTTAATTAAAATTCGGATTCTGCCTCAAACTGGAGTTATCGGCCCTCTGCTCCTCACCGCTTCCCCTCTCCTCACTTCCTCACCCCTTCCCCTCCTCTCTCCCCTCCATCACTCTCCCCTCCATCACTCTCTCATCCACCACTCTCCCCTCCTCTTCCTCATCCCGTCACCTCCAGATCCTCGTCCTTCTCTGCATTCCTCTACACCTCCCCTGCCCCTTCCATCGCGCTCCCTATCCCTCTCCATCCAATTCTTCTTCCCCTCATCCTCTCATACTTTACCCCCTCCCTTTATCTGGATTTGCATCCTGATCTACATTTACCCTCAGGCTCTCTGCTTTGCAAAGTGCTTCTGGGTAGACATCTATTTGCTGAATATTATTTTCTTTTTTACCCTCCGATATCCCGATTAATTCTGGATCTCGATAAGGTACCACATAAAAAGTTGTTGCATAGAAACATAGAAACATAGAGAATAGGTGCAGGGGTAGACCATTCGGCCCTTCCTGCACCACCATTCAATATGATCATTGCTGATCATGCAACGTCAGTACCCATTTCCCGCTTTCTCTCCATACCCCTTGATCCTTTTAGCCATAAGGGCCACATCTAACTCGCTTTCGAATATATCTAGCAAACTGGTTTCAACAACTTTCTGTGGTAGCGAATTCCACAGGTTCACAATTCTCTGAGTGAAGAAGTTTCTCCTCATCTCAGTCCTAAATGGCTTACCCCTTATCCTTAGACTGTAACCCCTGGTTCTGGACTTCCCCAACATCAGGAACATTCTTCCTGCATCTAACCAGTCCAATCCCGTCAGATATTTAAATGTTTCTATGAGATCTCATTCTTCTAAATTCCAGTCAATATAAACCTAGCCGACACAGCCTTTGTTCATCTGTCAGTCCTGCCATCCCGGGAATCAGTCTGGTGAACCTTCGCTGCGCTCCCTCAATAGCAAGAATATCCTTCCTCAGATTAGGAGACCAAAACTGCACACAATGTCCTCACCAAGGCCCTTTACAACTGCAGTAAGATCTCCCTGCTCCTATACTCAAATCCTCTCGCTATGAAGGCCAACATGCTATTTTCCTTCTTCACCGTCTGCTGTACCTGCATGCCGACCTTCAATGACTGATGAACCATGACACCCAGGTCTCGTTGCACCTCCCCTTTTCTTAATCTGTCACCATTCAGATAATATTCTGCCTTCCTGTTTTTGCCACTAACGTGGATAACCTCACATTTATCTACATTATACTGCATCTGTCATGCATTTGCCCACTCACCTAACCTGTCCAATTCACCCTGCAGCCTCTTAGCATCCTCCTCACAGCTCACACTGTCACCCAGTTTAGTGTCATCTGCAAACTTGGAGATATTACATTCAATTCCTTTGTCTAAACCATTAATGTATACTGTAAATAGCTGGGGTCTCAGCACTGAACCTTGCGGTACCCCACTAGTGACTGCCTGCCATTCTGAAAAGGACCCATTTATTCGTACTCTTTGCTTCCTGTCTGCCAACCAGTTCTGTATCCACGTCAGTACATTACCCCCAACACCATGTGCTTTAATTTTGCACACTAATCTCTTGTGTGGGACCTTGTCAAAAGCCTTTTGCAAGTCCAAATACACCACATCCACTGGTTCTCCCTTGACCACTCTACTAGTTACATCCTCAAAAAATTCCAAAAGATTTGTCAAGCATGATTTACCTTTCATAAATCCATGCTGACTTGGACTGATCCTGTCACTCCTTTCCAAATGTGCTGCTATTATATCTTTAATAATTGATTCCAACATTTTCCCCACTCCCGATGTCAGGCTAAACAGATTATAATTCCCTGTTTTCCCTATCCCTCCTTTTTAAAAAAGTGGGGTTAAATTAGCGACCTTCCATTCCATGGGAACTGATCCAGAGTTCATGGAATGTTGGAAAATGTTGCAGAACTCACTCATTCACTCACCCACCCACTCACTCACTCACCCACCCACTCACCCACCCACTCACCAACTCATTCACCCACCAACTCACACTCATTCACTCACTCATCCACCCACTCACTCACTCACCCACCCACTCACCCACCCACTCACCAACTCACTCACCCACCAACACACACTCATTCACTCACCCACCCACTCACGCACCCACTCACCAACTCACTCACCCACCAACTCACACTAATTCACTCACTCACCCACCCACTCACTCAAACTCACTCACTCACTCACCCACCCACTCACTCACTCACACACCCACTCACTCACTCACTCACTAACTCACTCACCCACCCACTCACACCCATTCACTCACTTATCCACCCACCCACTCACTCACTCACTCACCCACTCACCCTCCCACTCACACCCATTCACTCACTCACTCACCCATTCACTCAAACTCACTCACTCACTCACCCACCCACTCACACCCATTCACTCACTCACCTACCCACTCACTTAAACTCACTTACTCACTCACCCACTCACCCACACACTCACACTCATTCACTCACTCATCCACCCACCCACTCACTCACTCACTCACCCACTCACCAACTCACTCACCCACCCACATACTCATTCACCAACCCACTTACTCACTCACTCACCCACCCACTCACTCTCACTCATTCACTCACTCCCACTCACTCACCCACCCACCCACTCACTCGCACCCACTCACTCACTCACTCTCCCACTCACTCACTCACTCACTCACACCCACTCATTCATTCACTCACTCACCCACCCACTCAATCACCCACTCACTCATTCACTCACTCTCCCACTCATGCACACTCACTCCGATGTTGTGGAAGTCCAGAACACAGTCTAAGGATAAGGAGTAAGCCATTTAGGACTGAGATGAGGAGAAACTTCTTCACTCTGAGAGTTGTTGACCTGTGGAATTCCCTACCGCAGAGAGTTATTGATGCCAGTTCATTGGATATATTCAAGAGGGAGTTAGATATGGCTAAAGGGGTCAAGGGGTGTGGAGAGAAAGCAGGAAAGGGGTACTGAGGTGAATGATCAGCCATGATCTTATTGAATGGTGGTGCAGGCTCGAAGGGCCGAAGGGCCTACTCCTGCACCTATTTTCTATGTTTCTATATTTCTAAGATAAAGGCTCATGGAGTTGGGGGTAATATGTTAGCATGGATAGAGGCTAGGGGAAGGACAGAAAACAGAGAGTCGGGATCAATGGGTCATGTTCAGTTTGGCAAGCAGTAAGAAGTGTGTTTGCCGTGTTTTCTGAAGAAATTCTAAACCAATATTATAGGTTATTGTTTGGAACATCCCATAACACAGACTGTGTGACATAATAAAGCTTTGGGGAGAACAGTTGATTAAATCAGTTTGTTTAACTGACTGTAACTAATATCTCTGATGGTCCCAGCGGCGGTTCCCCTTTGGTATAAGTATGAGCTCCTTTGACCGAATTTATACTTGTCATTAAGAGCCTGGTTGCCAGCGCTACATAGAACACTCCCACACACAGAACATGAGCTACGCAGTCATCTTTCAGATAGAACGTATTTACTACCCTCTCCTTGCAGCAGTTGGCATCACGGGTAAGGAAATGGAACCAGTTCCTGTGTAAATGGGTCGAACGGCTGTTGATGTTGTCCTTGTGCGATAATCCTCTATTTAATTGTATCAGTCCAGTGTCTGGTATTTTTCCATTTATTTAACCGCAATGTTTTATTGAAATTATAAACTGTGTTAAAATTTCGACCCGAAATCATGTCTCATTGTTGTTTTTCCTGCTGGAACGGACGTGTGCATTACATGGAGTATACATATTAGTCGGATTGTGAAAAAGTGTAATGTTTAGAAATGTATAGAATTATGAACATGACCTTTGTATTACCAGTTACAGCTAGTAAGAGGTTAGCACTCAAGGTCAGGAAATGCTCAGCTCAGCTCCACTCCGCTTGGTCATGAATTACCGCAAGTTGCCAGTTTCTGGATCAGACACAGTATCGCTCTGGGCTGTTGGATGGTGAATTCAACACATTGATTCACAGCCGCCTGTGCCATTGACAGCTGTGGTTCAGCAGAAGCACTGTCGCTTCTGAGTCAGAAGTTCGTGGGACAAGTCCCACTCCAGTTAATTGAGCACTCCAAGTTCAGTACACCGTCAGAAGTGCCGTCATTGGATGGATAGGAAGGTTAGCAGGATACTATTCTGTGAAGATTGATGTAAAGTTCTGATTTAATACCTCAGGCATGCCCTCTGCATCCACAAAATAATCGCTTTTGGTCCATAATGGGTCCAGCCTTCCTCGAACTACTGTTTTACTATTTATATTCTTAATATTGATTGTGGGGTCCTTTTTATGTTGGCCAACACATCCTGAGACTATGCCCCCTATTCTATTTGCTTGTCTTACTACCTTTTTAAAGAACTTTCTATCATCAGTTTGGTTCTCTGGTGTATTATGGACCTTATATTTGATATAAGCCTCCTTTTCCAATCTGCTGTCCAATTTGAATCTCTATATGTATCTTTGGTTGTCTTTCCTTCCACCCTCATGGGAATGTGTCTATTCTTTATAGGAACATAAGAATTAGGAGCAGGAGTAGGTCATATGCCCTTCGAGCCTGCTCCGCCATTGACTAAGATCATGGCTGATCATTGACCTCAACTCCACTTTCCTGCCCGATCTCCATTTCCCTGGATTCCCCTCGGGCCCAAAAATCTATCGATCTCAGCATTGAATATGTTCAGAGTCTCAGCATCCACAGCATTTTGGGGCACAGAATACCAAACATTCACAACCCTCTGGGTGAAGACATTTCTCCTCATCTCAGTCTTAAATGGCCAACCCCTTACCCTGAGACGGTGCCCCCAAGCCCTAGACTCACCAGACATGGGGAAACAGACTCTTAGCCTCTACCCTGTCAATCTCCTTCAGAATCTTATATCGTTATCCGAACCATAAACTCTTTGAAGGCCTCCGTTGTTCAATTTCTGTTATTCCGACCATTTTTTTGATTCCAATCCATCTGTCCAAAACCCATTTTCAACTTACTGAAGTCTACCCTCCTCCAGTTAATTAATTTTACGTTTGATTGTTCCTTGTCCTTTTCCATAACTGTTCTGAATAATATTATGATCACTGTTCTCCAAATGTTCTCGCACTGAATCATGTTCCACTGCCCCACTCCACAGAATTAGATCAGCACTGCTTCCTTTCTCATTGGGCTGAAACACACTGATCAACAAAGTTCTCTTGTACACATTTCAGGAATTCCTCCCGCTCTTTACCCTTTGCACTGTTACTATCCCATCTACATCAGGATAACTGAGATCACCCATTATCACGACTCTGTAGTTCTTGCATGATTCTGCAATTTGCCTGAACATTTTCTCCTCTATCTCCTTCCCACTATCTGGTGGCCTATAGTACACACCAGTAGTGTAACAGCTTCTCTATTGTTACTTTATTCTAAATACATAGATTACGTTTTTGACCCCTCAATTACATCACCCCTCTCCAGTGCTACAGTAGTCTCTTTGGTCAATACTGCCAGCCACAGCCTTTCATTTTCTACCCTATCTTCCGTGAATATCTTGTAGCCAAGGCAATAAGTGGACAACCTCCCCCTCCTTGAGCCAGGTCTCCGTTATTGCCGCTATATATGAATCACATGGAGCAAGTTGTGCCCGCAGCTCAGTCGCCCTGTTTACCAGGTTCGGTGCATTAATGTGGATGGATATCTGGCCTCTGCACATAAGTCGGATCCGAAACACCTTGAAACGTGAACCAGGTCCATGGGCACATGCTGTTATTCTGCCCCGTGTCACCGAGAAACTGACCAGGATTGTTGTCACATAAGCACCTGTGACGCGCCTTGGGACGTTTTACTACGTCACAGGCGCTATATAAACACAAGTTGTTGTTATTGATTTCCTTCAATGTGAGAAACTGCTGTTTATCCTCTTCCAATCATAATCACTAACCACCTCCCATCACTCGGAGCCGGGCTGTATCGGGTGGACACACTCAGTATTCAGCCCGTCTGTCGCTCAGCAATCGTCCGCTCACCAGGAAGTCGGCGGAAACAGCCGTGGGTTCCCCAGAACACCACCGTCCGTCTCAAGGAGCGGATTTAGGTCAAATATGAAAGCCTTGTTCTACACTGCGCTGGAACTGCGACCCAACCGGGAAATCCCCCGAGTTGCAGGACTGGACGTTTGTGGGTGATGAACACCAAGGGGGTGGCGCAAACTCCGGGGTCTGTTGGATCTCAGCATCTCCGAGAGCAGGGAACTGAGACAGAGAGAGACAGGGAGCAGGGAACTCAAACAGAGAGAGGCAGAAGACGAGAGCAGGGAACTGAGACACAGAGAAACAGGGAGCAGGGAACTCAGACAGAGAGAGGCAGAAGACGAGAGCAGGGAACTGAGACACAGAGACAGAGAGCAGGGAACTCAATCAGAGAGAGGCAGAAGACGAGAGCAGGGAACTGAGACACAGAGAGACAAGGAGCAGGGAACTCAAACAGAGAGAGGCAGGGAGCAAGAAACTGAGACAGCGAGAGGCAGGGAGCAGGGAACTCAAACAGAGAGAGGCAGAAGACGAGAGCAGGGAACTGAGACACAGAGAGACAGGGAGCAGGGAACTCAAACAGAGAGAGGCAGAAGACGAGAGCAGGGAACTGAGACACAGAGAGAGACAGGGAGCAGGGAACTCAAACAGAGAGAGGCAGAAGACGAGAGCAGGGAACTGAGACACAGAGAGACAAGGAGCAGGGAACTCAAACAGCGAGAGGCAGGGAGCAAG
This sequence comes from Pristiophorus japonicus, assembly GCF_044704955.1. Taxonomy (NCBI): domain Eukaryota; kingdom Metazoa; phylum Chordata; class Chondrichthyes; family Pristiophoridae; genus Pristiophorus; species Pristiophorus japonicus. Next base: position 107,963 of record NW_027254358.1, read on the forward strand.
AAACTGAGACAGCGAGAGGCAGAGAGCAGGGAACTCAAACAGCGAGAGGCAGTGACCGAGGGTACTGGTATGCTGAGTTGAGGAGTTTGAAGTCGAACCAAAAAAGAGAATAAAATGCAGCTTGGAACATTGTGAGAAAGTTACTGATTGAACCTTTGTCCGTTATGTATTGATGCTTGGGGTCACTAGACACCAGGGGGCGCCACTGTCGGAGGTCATTGGCCTGTACGCGCTTGTGCTCGGGACCTGGTATATAAGAGCAAGTACCATGTCATGTGTATGATTTGGGCGCGAATACAGTTGTACCAGGTTGACACCTGAGTGAGCAGTAACAAGTCTTTCGAGTTATTATATACGTAACATTTGTCGACGAGGTAACTTAAGAACCTTTGCATGCACAATGGGCACCATTGGAATTTTAGAGAGATTCATGGATGGTGAGGATTGGACGGATATTATCGACTGCCTGGATCAATGCTTTGTGGTCAGCAAAATGGAGGAAGCTCGTGACACAGTTAGGCGCAGGGCAGTTTTCCTCACTCTTTGTGGTCCAATAATTCATGGCCTTATAAAGAGTCTTTTCTCACCTCCACGTCCAACGGACAAAGACTACGAAGAGTTGTGCACTCTAGTGCGTAAACATCTCAAGCCAAAAGAGGGGATCATCATCTCACGCTATCGCTTCGACACACATGTTTGTGCTGAGGGCCAGGATGTGTCGGGATTTGTCGCCGACCTAAGATGTCTGGCTGAGCCGTGTATGTTTGGAAATGCATTGGAAGACATGCTTGGAGATTTCTTCATCACAGACATCAACCATGATGTGATCCTTCGACAATTATTGGCTGCAGAAACACTGGATTTGAGCCCAGGCATGCATGGCGACTGAAGATAATTTAAGGCAGATATCATCGAGATTCGGAGCTCCATGGCAAGCACTGTAAACAAGAATGTGTCGTCGCCTGGCAGAGCAGTTTGTGGCAGGGCCTACTTGACTGCTTATGTGAAACCTGTAGCTGCTCAAAGTCCACCAACTGGTACGAATCCGATTTCACCCTGTTGGCATTGTGGGGGCAATCATCGGCCTCATCAGTGTTGGTTTAAAAAGTACATCTGTAACAGCTGTTCGAAAGTGGGCCATCTTTAGCGAATGTGCCCACAACTGAGCAAGGATGCTGCTGGTCATCACATTGGTGACAAAGGCCTGTCTAGTGCTGGCCCGGATATGCAATCCGAAATATCCGAGGAGGAAGTGTATGGTCTGTATTCGTTCCTGACAAAGAGCCAACCAATAATGGCTAATGTAAAGCTAAATGGCGTGCCTGTATCAATGGAGCTGGACACGGGAGCGAGTCAATCGATAATGAGCCAAAGAACATTCAACAAGCTGTGGGACACTGAGGCTGTGAAGCATAAGCTGAGTCCAGTCAATGCCAAGTTGGGTATTTACATTAAGGAACTCATACTGCTGATTGGCAGTGCAGTAATCAAGGTGTCGTATGATGGTGTGGTTCATAATTTACCATTATTGATCATCCCAGGCAATGGTCCAACACTGTTCGGCAGGAATTGGCTCAAAAAATCAAATGGGACTGGAATGATATCAATACATTGTCTTAGGTGGATGGCACTTTGTGTGTTCAAGTGCTGAAGAAGTTTCCTTCTTTGCTTGAACTGGACTTTGGCAATTTTGCTGGTTTCACCTGGATTCTGATGCAAGACCGGTCTATCACAAAGCTCGGTCTCTTCCGTACATAATGAGGGAGAAGGTTGAAATTGAGCTTGACAGACTCCAATGTGAAGGGGTCATATCACCGACAGAATTTAATGAATGGGCCAGTCATTTGTTCCTGTGATAAAGAATGATGGCACTGTTAGGATCTGTGGAGACTATAAGGTTACGATCAACCAATTTTTGAAACAGGATCAGTATCCACTACTGAAGGTTGATGACCTGTTTGCAATGCTAGCTGGTGGAAAGTCGTTCTGGATCTGATGTCGGCCTATATGACACAGGAGCTTGTTGACACTTCGAAGAAACTCACTTGCATCAACACCCATAAAGGACTGTTTGTCTACAAGAGGTGTCCTTTTGGAATCCGTTTGGCTGCTGCCATATTTCAGAGGAACATGAAGAGTCTACTGATGTCCGTTCCTAGAACCGTCGTGTTTCAAGATGACATTCTGGTCAAAGGTGGCAACACTGCTGAACATCTGAACAATCTTGAAAAAGCCCTACATCGTTTGGACAAAGTGGGACTCAGGATGAAACGATCGAAGTGTGTCTTCATGGCAACTGAAGTTGAATTCCTGGGAAGGATGATTGCTGCTGATGGTATCAGGCCCACCGATTCGAAAACCAAGGCCATAAAAATTGCACCCAGAACTCAGTATGTGATGAAGCTGTGTTCATTCCTTGGGCTACCCAACTACTTCAATAATGTTTTACCCGGATTAAGCACCTTACTAGAGCCACTGCACATGCTGCTCAGACAACTGGGTCTGGGGTGTATCTCAAGATAGAACTTTTGAGAAAGCTAAGAATCTGCTCTGTTCAAACAAACTGCTTGTTCACTGTGATCTGTGTAAGCGTCTTGTATTGGCCTGTGGTACTTCATCATATGGGGTTGGCTGTGTACTCATTCCAACAAACAAATGAGTCGGGTAAGCTACAACCTGTTGCGTGTGTTTCGAGCAGTTTGTCAAAAACGGAAAGAGCTTACAGCATGGTAGAAAAAGAAGCTTTGGCCTGTGTATATGGGGTCAAAACGATGCATCAGTACCTGCTTGGTCTTCATTTTGAAATTGAAATGGATCACAAGCCACTCATTTCATTGTTTACGGAAAACAAAAGTATCAATACCAATGCATCGTCCCATATTCAGACGTTGTCTGCCTATGATTATGTCATTCGCCACAGACTGGACACTGAGAATTGTGCCGATGCACTGAGTCATCTGCCTTTGCCCACACCAGATATGGAGATGCCTCAACCTGCAGATCTACTGCTAAGAATGGATGCTTTTGAGAAAGAAGGTACCCCTGTCACTGCTCAACAAGTTAGGATCTGGACCAGCCATGACCTTATTTTATCGGTTGTGAAACGGTGTGTCCTCAGTGGTGATTGGTCTGCAATAACTATGGAGTTGTGTGATGAGATCAAAGCTTACAACCGTCGCAAAGATGAACTGTCCATTCAGTCAGATTGTCTACTGTGGGGCAATCGTGTTGTTATGCCTAAGAAAGGCAGAGAAAAATTTGTAGATGAACTAAGTAGCACTCATCCAGGCATTGTCATGATGAAAACCATTGCTAGGGCTCATTTTTGGTGGCCTGGAATTGACTCTGATCTGGAATCATGTGTGCATCATTGCAATGCCTGCATGCAGCTAAGTAAAGTACCAGCAGAATTTCCGCTGAGTCTTTGGTCGTGGCCATCTAAACCATGGTCGAGGATACACATCAATTTTGCAGGCCCTTTCCTAGGAAATATGTTTTTTGTTGTGGTGAATGCACATTCAAAGTGGGTAGAGTGTATTATTATGTCATCCAGTATGTCTGCAGCTACTATTGAGAGCCTTGGTGTCATGTTTGCTACTCATGGTTTGCCTGACATTGTTGTGAGCGATAACAGATCATGCTTCACAAGTCTGGAGTTTCAGGAGTTCAGGAAACTCAATGGTATCAGACATATAAGGTCTGCTCTATTCAAACCTGCTTCTAATGGTCAAGCAGAGCTAGCAGTTCAAACGATCAAGCAAAGCATGAAACACGTGACCCAGGGTTCATTGCAGACTCATTTGTCACGTATATTGCTTAGTTACAGGACAAGTCACCACACACTTACCGAGGTCTCCCCTGCTGAACTACTGATGAAGTGAAGTCTCAAGAACAAGCTTTCTCTTGTCCATCCTGATTTGAATGATCATGTTGAAAACAGACATCAAAATCAGCAATGATATCATGATCATGCTGCAATGTCATGTGACATCTTGGTCAACGATCCAGTTTATGTGCTGAATTATGGGCAAGGTCCAAAGTGGATCGCTGGTACTGTTACGGCCAAGGAGGGTAACAGAGTGTTTATTGTCGTGCTCAACAATGGGCATATATGCAAGAAACATGTTGATCAGATAAAACTGCGGCACACAATGAATTGAAACCATTTGCGGAAAATGCAGTCAGTGACCAGCCAGCCAATGTTCCTTGATCAGAATACTCTGCTGTCACTACTGAATCTGGACTTTCAGTCTCTGACATGGTCATCACCACTCCCATCAGACCTCCAGTCATAACTGACTCAGAACGCTCGCCCAGAACTGAGACGATCAACTCAGGAGCAGAAAGCCCCAGACCATCTTAATTTGTAAAGATCTTGAAGGGGGATGTTGTTATGTATTGATGCTTGGGGTCACTAGACACCAGGGGGCGACACTGTCGGAGGTCATCGAGGTGTACGCGCATGTGCGCAGGCCCTGGTATATAAGAGTGAGTACCATGTCATGTGCACACTTTAGGCACGAATAAAGTTGAACCAGGTTTACACCTGAGTGAGTTTACAGCAACAGGTCTTTCGAGTTATTATATACATAATAGTCCTGCTGTTTAATCAACTCCAATTAAAATTTGGACTCTGCCGGAAACTGGAGTTATCGACCCGTGCTCCTCACCACTTCCCCTCTCCTCACTTCCTCCCCCCTCCCCCCTCATCACTCTCCCCTCCATCAGTTTTCCCTCCTTCACTCTCCCCTCTCCATCACTCTCCCCTCTCCATCACTCTCCCCTTCATCACTCCCCTCCATCAATCCCCCCTCCATCACTCTCCCCTCCATCTCTCTCCAGCTCCATCAATTTTCCCTCTATCACTCTCTTCTCCATCACTCTCCCCGCCATCACTCTCCCCTCCCCTTCCCCATCCCGTCACCTCCACATCCTTGTCCCTCACAGCATTCCTCTTCACCTCCCCTCCCCTCATCCTCCCTCTCCCTCTCCATCCAACTCTTCTTCCCCTCATCCTCTCATATTTCTCCCTCCCCCTGTATCTGCAATTGCATCCTGATCTACATTTCACCTTCAGGCTCCCTGCTTTGCAAAGTGCTTCTGGGTAGAAATCTATGTATGCTGAATTTTATTTTCCTTTTTTACCCTCCGATATCCTGATTAATTCTTGATCGCGGTAATGTACCACATGACAAATTGTTGCACAAGATAAAGGCTCATGGGTTTGGGGGTAATATGTTAGCATGGATAGAGTATAGAGGAAGGACAGAAAACAAAGAGTTGGGATCAATGGCTCATGTTCAGTTTGGCAGGCTGTAGGAAGTGTGTTTGGACCTCAACTAATTTACAATATGTATCAATTACATAGATGAAGGCACGGAGAGTAATGTATCCAGGTTTGCTGACGATACACAGCTAGGTGGGACAGTAACTCTGAGGTGGATACAGAGCCTGCAAATGCATATATTCAGGGTAAGCGAGTGGACATTAAGTGGCAGACAGAGTATAATGTGGGGAACAGTGAGGTTATTCACATTGGTAGGAAGAATAGAAAAACTGAATATGTTTTAAATGGTGAGAAATTATTCAAAACCGCTGTTCATAGAGATTAGGGTTTTAAATGGTTTATTGATCTGTTTGGAATGGATTGAACTGTCTGGTTGCATTATCCGTTCAGTGAACAATCTGATGCGTTATTCCAATTCCCTCAGTTTCTAATTTTCATATTTTAATGAGCTTTTTACCTGTATTGATTATTTAAACTAGCGGCGCAGGCTTGACTTTAAACAAGTTAATATTGTGGCAGGTGGGGAAGGGGCTTTTCTCACTTGGTATTTTGTTAAACTCAGACTTTTTGGAGAGTCTGGTTGTAACTTTCTGATTGTCCAATTTTTTACAGTTAACTTGGTGACGATTGTGATCCTGTCCCGAGGAAAGTGCGGCCTCTCCAAATGTATCGCTCGCTACCTGCTGGGAATGGCAGCGGCCGATCTGTCACTGGTTATCATTGATGTGATACTGAAGCGAATGAATAGTATTTATTTCCCAATGAATTTCTTGTACATCACTCCGATATGTTCCCTCATTCTTGTCCTGTACATCGCAGCACGGGACTGCTCGGTTTGGTTCACAGTCGCTTTCACCTTCGATCGCTTTGTAACAATTTGTTGTCACAGGTTCACAGCGAAATATTGCACCGAGAGGACAGCCGCTGTGGTTTTATCAGCCGTGTGGGCAGTGGCTTGTCTAAGGAGCCTTCCCTTTTACTTTTCATACCAGCCCTCCTTTATAACTGATGGTGTTGCGTGGTTCTGTGTCACAACTGATGACTATTACACTTCGACTTTTTGGAAGGCTTACGAGTATATCGATAGTATTATAACCCCTTTATTTCCCATCTTCCTCATTCTGTCCTTCAATGCTCTAACCATCAGGCATATTATAGCGGCAAATAGAGTCCGCAAGAGGATCCGGAACACTGAGAATCAGAGAGACCCAGAGATGGAGAACAGGAGGAAGTCCATGGTTTTGTTGTTTGCCCTCTCTGGCAATTTCATTCTCTTCTGGATGACGTATGTTGTACATTCCTTAATATGGGAATTGCAGAATTACGAATATACAGACAGACACTACAGTAATCCTGTCTACATCGCCCAACAAATGGGATTCATGCTTCAGCTCCTGAGCTGCTCCACAAACACGTGTATCTATGGCCTGAGTCTGACTAAGTTCAGAGAGGAGCTGAAGACAGGGCTGAAATATTTGGTTACACTCAATGGGAAATTATGTAACTTACCACCAGTTTTAAAACATTAAACTGGACGGAATTCGTTGCCTGACAATTCCAGTTTATTTCCTATTCCACAAGTCTCTGTGGGCAGGCTGTCCTAGAATTGGGTCGTTCTTACTTACACGTTAATATGTAATCCTTGAAATAATAGGATTCAAAGTATTTATTGTTGATGTTCATAGGAACAAAGCATGTCATTATTATAGGCAATAATTAAGCATTCACATCACAGCAGCTCTTATGACAAAACCCTGCGAGTTCACCAGGGAATCCAAAACATGTTGCGGTTCCCAGATTGATTCGAATTCCAAACAATTTGGTCCAGCGCCCATTCTTTAGTTTGTTGTCTTCACCCTGGTATGTGGCAATTGACATGTTTCTACATGATGTAAGTCACGTTTATCATTCACTGACTTGCCGGTCCTGTCCCTGCAGCAAAGATCCGCGCCCGCTCCCTAACCTGACTCACACTCACTAATTTCACAGATCCAGGATATTTCTCAAGCAGCTGCTTCTTTAAGGCGGGAAGGACCAAAGCTAAAGATTATGTCGGTTCTGAGTCTGTGCAGTAACTCTACTTTAAATGTACTCACTCGCACCTGAAAAGGATGATGTATACACATGTTCCCAAATCAGAACGTGTTATCCACTATAGCTCTCTTGCTCGAATGTTTTCTAATTAGATTCACTCTCCAAACTGACCGTTGCCCTCGACTGCATTCTTCAGTAATAAAATAGTGTTTGCCTTATGATTACAGGAAACCTGTGTATAATCTAATCAGATCCTGTGTTAAGTTGGTTAGTCGGCAGTCCTGCCACATCCAGTCGTGAATGGTGGTGGACCATTAAATAACTAACAGGAGGAGGAGCCTCCATGAATATCCCCATCCTCAATGATGGCGGAGCCTAGCACGGGTTGGGGTGGAGTGTAGACTGTTGCGGTGCAGGGGATGTCGCAGTTGTGTGGGACGGACTAGTTGGGCCGGACGCTCTTTACCTTTCTGCCATTGTTCATTGTTCATAGGTTTATATGTAACCTTCAGGGCTGCTGACCGAGGGACGTGCGACTCTTTGTCGGCCGGCACAGATAAAATGGGCCGAAATGGCCTCTTTCTGCACTATAGATTCCTATGTTTCTTTCTGTGCTACCCTGGCCAATTTGCTTTGTCCAATTAGTATGAAGGTTAAAATCGCCTATGCTTATTGCCATGCATTTTTTACAAACCTCCATTATTTCTTGATTTATGCTCCGTCCAACAATATAGCTACTGTCCGGGGACCTATAAACTACGCCCATCAATGACTTTTCCCCCTTATTATTCCTTATCTCCAACCATACTGATTCAACATCTTGATCTTCTGAGCCAATATCGTTTCTCACTAATGCACTGATATCATCCATTATTAACAGAGCGACCCCACCTCATTTTCCTTTCTGTCTGTCCCTTTGAATTGTCAAATACCCCTGAATAATTAGTTCCCAGTCCTGGTCACCTTGCAACCACGTCTCTATAATGGCTATCAAATCGTATCTATTTGTGCCATCAGCTCATCTATTTTGTCACGAATGCTGCGTGCATTCAGATAAAGAGCTTTTAAATTTGTTTTTTTGCCATTTTTTCCTGCTTTGACCCCACTTTCTGATTCACCTCTATGTTTATACATTCTGTTCCTTTCTGTTATGCTCTGGTTTTCATTTCCCTCAGTGCTCCCCTGCACTATTGTCTTCTCCTTATTCTTTGAGTTTTTAAATTTGCGCTCACCTGAACGCCCCCCCACTAATTAGTTTAAAGCCCTCTCTACAGCCCTTGTTATTCAATTCACCAGGGCCCTCGTCCCAGCACTGTCCAAGTGGAGTCCGTGACAATGGAACAGCTCCCTCTTACTCCACTACTGGCGCCAATTTCCCACAAACCAAAACCCATTTTTTCCGCTTCATCTTACTCCCTATCTCTGTCGTCATCCAGGGAGCTCGGGCTGTGGTTTCCCCCTTGTGGGAATGTACCTTGAGTGTACCCAAACCACAGAATCATAGAATCATAGACACTTACAGCACGGAAGGAGGCCATTTCTGCTTCCGCATTCAGCTGCTTTATTCTACTGTTTCTACACTGAAAGCAAAATGCAGAAAATAATCAGCAAGTCAGGCAGCATTGGTAGAGAGTGAAACAGAGGTAACGTTTCAGAAACGTTGTCAGAACTGAACAATATTACAGATGAAATAGTTTTGAAGCAATTGCAGTGGCGGGGATAGGGGCAGGGGAGGAAAGAAGAAAGGGAAGGTGTGTGATCGGGTTGAAGCAGGAGGGATGGAACGAGAAAAGGGATGATGGTGCGAGGCAAAAGGGGTGGTAATGGGACAAGCAAAGGAACAAATGATGGGTCAGGAGGAGCTGGTAATGGGAACAGCACAATCAGTGCCAGCGCCTGCCGTCCGAAAAGCCAAGTGATTTCTGCTCAAAGATCTTTGTGTCCTTCTGCGCGTGCGAGCGTTGGACCCCGGCCCTTTTCGCGCATGCGCAGTACGATATATGAGGCAGTCGAAAGCGAGGCGGAAGCAGGTTACCGAGCCTGAAGTTGCTGCTCGAGCCTGAGCCTGCGAGTAGGGCTTTTGGGTTATCTTTCTAAAATCAATGACTGCACTAAAGGAGCCCCCGGGACATCTGCCGAGAATATCGCTGCGATTTACTGCACCATTGGTGGACAAAATAGGCCATATCCTGCCAGCCAAGTCATTCTATCCGGCCCGCTGGATGTGGCAGAAATAGAACGCGAGCCGGAGCTTGAGCTGCACATTGTTTTATCCACTTTCATCTCTCATGGGTCAGAGACAGACCCGAACTTCAGCCAATGTAAAACCGTTGTAATACTTCATTCAAATACATAATTCACAAAAGCGATTCTTTCTGGCCCGATTTTGAAAGGATCGTTCCTCGATTCTGGGCCCCAATGGTGGGCGTCCGTACCCAGAATGCAATGTGGACTAGAATATGCCCTATTCATGTTAGAGTGAGTCATGGCTGCTCATCTCCACAAATATTTCACCAAATGAAGTGACTCGCGCTGCATCTGTCGTCTCCCGGTACCCAGAGTATGACAGCAGGGGAGTTCTCACCTGGCGCCAATTGGGACGACATTAGTAATCTTTGCAGAGGGACATAAGAACATAAGGAATAGAAGCAGGAGTCCCTCGAGCCGGCTCCGCCATTTAATAAGATCATGGCTGATCTGATCATGGACTCAGCTCCACTTCCCCGCCCGCTCCCCATAAACCTTCGCTCCCTTATCGCTCCAAAATCTATCTCCACCTTAAATATATTCAATGACCCAGCCTCCACAGCTCTCTGGGGCAGAGAATTCCACAGATTTATAACCCTCTGAGAGAAGAAATTTCTCCTCATCTCAGTTTTAAATGGGCGGCCCCTTATTTTAAGATTATGCCCTCTAGTTCTAGTCTCCCCCATCAGTGGAAACATCCTCTCTGCATCCACCTTGTCAAGCCCCCTCATAATCTTATATATTTCGTTAAGATCACCTCTCATTCTTCTGAATTCCAATGAGTAGAGGCCCAACCTTTCCTTATAAGTCAACCCCCTCATCTCCGGAATCAATCTAGTGAACCTTCTCTGAACTGCGTCCAAAGCAAGTATATCCTTTCGTAAATATGGAAACCAAAACTGCACGCAGTATTCCAGGTGTGGCCTCACCAATACTCTGTCTAACTGTAACAAGACTTCCCTGCTTTTATACTCCATCCCCGTTGCAATAATGGCCAAGATTCCATTGGCTTTCCTGATCACTTGCTGTACCTGCATACTAACTGTTATGTACATAAACCTGTAATTATCATGTCTAACCACCATAGGGCTTATCCCCTGGAGTCCCAAAGGATCCCATAATCCCTTGGGAGCACCTGTATATAAGGAGGCCTCACAGTCTGGAGAGGCCACCCTGAGATCTGTAATAAAGGACTACGGTCACACCCACTTTGAGCTTGCGGTATCCAGTCTAACTCTTTATCCAAGACATAACAACTGGCAATAAGATACAGATAAGGAACCCCAATGCAACATTGCAGAGAACTGTGGACATCCTGGAGAAATTTTAGGAGGGAGATTATTGCGAAACCTTCGTGGAGCGACTTGACCAATACTTCGTGGCCATTGAGCTGGAGGGAGAAGTGAACGCTGCCAAACGAAGGGCGATCCTCCTCACCGTTTGTGGGGCATCAACGTATGACCTCATGAAAAACCTGCTCGCTCCAGCAAAACCCACAGTCAAGTCAGCGTCGCAAATAGGACATCTGCCTTTGGTAGCGGGTATTGATTCTGCAGCGAGAAACGATTGATAGTTACTTTGTAATCACCACAGATTCTGATTGTGCCATCTTCCTTGAGGACTGGAACAATCGGATTGGCCCATATATTGGCACGGGACCGACATCAGCAAGCTTTCCATTTTCCTCTGGAATATCGCCGCGGCCAATGGAATCCCAAACGGGCATCTGTTGTAAACGAAAAGACCTTTGTGAATGTTGATGCAGGTGAGGCCTTTCAAGGATTCCTCCAGCTCCTGTGTCATATAGGCTGAGGTCAAGTTCAGCTTCGTGAATGTTTATCCTCCTGCCAGCGTCGCAAATAACACGTCTGCCTTTGGTAGCGGGTATTGATCCTGCAGCGAGAAACGATTGATAGTTACTTTGTAATCACCACAGATTCTGATGGTGCCATCTCCCTTGAGGACTGGAACAATCGGATTGGCCCACACATTGAATTCGATTGGTGAAATGGTGCCCGCTCGTTGCAGCCTGTCCAGCTCAATCTCCAACCTATCTCTCATCATGTACGGTACCGCTCTCACCTTGTGATGGATGGGTCGTGCTCCCAGAATCAAATAGATCTGCACTTTTGCTCCTTGGAACTTCCTGATGCCTGGTTCGAACAGCGAGGGGAACTTGCTTAGGCCCTGGGCACATGACGGACGAAAGCACCCGGACACTGTCCTAGCTCCAGTGTATCTTTCCCAGCCAGCTCCTGCCAAACAGCATGGGTCCTTCGCCCGGCACCACCCAGAGTGGTAACTCATGCACTGCTCCATCGTAGGAGACCTTTACGGTAGCACTGCCAATTACGGGAATCAGTTCCTTTGTATATGTTCTAAGTTTGGTACGAATGGGAGTCAGGACAGGCCTTGAAGTCTAGTTGCACCACAACTTACCGAAAGTCTTTTTGCTCATTATGGACTGGCTTTGCTCATTATGGACACCGGGAGTCAATTTAATTTAACCTTCAGCATTATCGGGGGACACTTTGTAGTAAATGTGTGCATCCCATATACCTCTCCCTCTTCAGTCTGAGGTTCTGGTTCTTCATGATCCACCGTGGATCTGTCCTCCTCTGCAACATAGAAACATAGGAAATAGGTGCAGGAGCAGGCCATTCAGCCCTTCGAGCCTGCATCACCGTTCAAAAGATCATGGCTGATCATTCACCTTAGTACCCCTTTCCTGCTTTCTCTCCATACCCCTTGATCACTTTAGCCATAAGGGCCATATCTAACTCCCTTTTGAATATATCCAATGAACTGGCATCAACAACTCTCTGCGGTAGGGAATTCCACAGGCTAACAACTCTCTGAGTGAAGAAGTTTCTCCTCATCTCAGTCCTAAATGGCTTACCCCTTATCCTTAGATTATGTCCTCTGGTTCTGGACTTCCCCAACATTGGGAACATTCCTCCTGCATCTAACCTGTCCAGTCCCATCTAAGCCAGTGTCCAATGGTCAGGCAGAACGAGCAGTTCAAACAATCAAGCAGAGCTTGAAAAGGGTAACTGAAGGCTCACTGAAGACTCGCTTATCCCGCGTCCTGCTTAGTCGCACAAGACCTCACTCGCTCACCGGGGTCCCTCGTGCTGAACTGCTCATGAAAAGGACACTTAAGACAAGGCTCTCTTTAGTCCACCTTGATCTACACGAACAGCTAGAGAGCAGGCGGCTTCAACAGACTACATATCATGATCGCGCAAATGTGTCACGTGAAATCGAAGTAAATGATCCTGTGTTGAACTATGGACAAGGTCCCAAGTGGATTGCTGGCACTGTTTAGGCCAAAGAGGGGAGTAGGGTGTTTGTGGTCAAACTCGCAAATAGACTTACCTGCAGAAAACAACTGGACCAAATCAAACTCAGATTTACGGACTATCCAGAACAACCCACAATAGACTCTACCTTTTTTGACCCTCTAACACACACATAAGTGGCAACTGACCCAGCGGTTGACCACAAAGCAGAACCCATCACCCGCAGCAGCCCAGCAAGGCTCACCACCCCCAGCAGTCCGGCAAGGCCAGCTGCACAGCAGCCCAGCGAAGGCCCAACAAACGATTCACCAATGCCAGCATTTTCTCCGAGATGATTAACCAGGGAAAGGAAGGCCCCAGATCGACTCACATTGTAAATAGTTACACTATTGACTTTGGGGCGGGAAACATAGAAAATAGGTGCAGGAGCACGCCATTCAGCCCTTCGAGCCTGCACCGCCATTCAATATGATCATGGCTGATCATGCAACTTCAGTACCCCGCTCCTGCCTTCTCTCCATACAGGGGGGAGTGTTATGTATGTAAACCTATAATTACCATGTATAACCACCAGAGGGCTTATCCCCTGGAGTCCCAAGGGATCCCACAATCTCTTGGGAGCACGTGTATATAAGAAGGCCTCATAGGCTGCAGAGGCACTCAGAGATCTTTAATAAAAGACTACTATCACACCTACTTTGAGCTTGCAGTATTTAGTCTAACTCTTTATCCAAGACATAACACTAACCTTTTATGTTTCATGCACAAGTATCCTCAGGTCCCACTGTACTTTGCAATTTTTCTCCATTTAAATAATAACTTGCTCTTTGATTTTTTTCTGCCAAAGTGCATGACCTCAACTTTTCAACATTATATTCCATCTGCCAAATTTTTGCCCACTCACTTAGCCTGTCTATGTCCTTTTGCAGATTTTTTGTGTCCTCCTCACACATTGCTTTTCCTCCCATCTTTGTATCATCAGCAAACTTGGCTACGTTACACTCAGTCCCTTCTTCCAAGTCGTTAATATAGATTGTAAATAGTTGGGGTCCCAGCACTGATCCCCATGGCACCCCACTAGTTTCTGATTGTCAACCAGAGAATGAACCATTTATCATGACTCTCTGTTTTCTGTTAGTTGGCTAATCCTCTATCCATGCTAATATATTACCCCCAACCCCGTGAACTTTTATCTTGTGCAGTAACCTTTTAGGTGGCACCTTGTCAAATGCCTTCTGGAAGTCCAAATACATCACATCCACTGGTTCCCCTTTATCCACCTTGTTCGTTACATCCTCAAATAATTCCAGAAAATTTGTCAAACGTGACTTCCCCTTCATAAATCCATGCTGACTCTGCCTGACCGAATTATGCTTTTCCCAATATCCTGCTACTGCTTCTTTAATAATGGACTCCAACATTTTCCAACCACGGATGTTAGGCTAACTGGTCTATAGTTTCCTGATTTTTGTCTGCCTCATTTTTTAAATAGGGGCATTACATTTGCAGTTTTCCAATCTACTGGGATCGCCCCAGAATCCAGGGAATTTTGGTAAATTACAACCAATGCATTCACTATCCCTGCCGCTACTTCTCTTAAGATCCTAAGATGCAAGCCACCAGGTCCAGGGGATTTATTTGCTTTCAGTCTCATTATCTTACTGAGTACCACCTCCTTAGTGATTGTGATTGTGTTAAGTTCCTCCCCCGCTACAGCACCTTGACTATTCACTTTTGGGATATTGTTATTGTCCTCTACCGTAAAGACTGATACAAAATATTTGTTCAGAGTTTCTGCCATCTCCATGTTCCCCGATCTTGTCCTCTAAGGGACCAACATTTACTTTAGCCACTCTTTTCCTTTTTATATACTTATAGAAACTCTTGCTATCTGCTTTTATATTTTGTGCTAGTTTACTTTCATAGTCTATCTTCCCTTTCTTAATCATTTTTTTAGTCATTGTTTGCTGGCTTTTAAAAGCTTCCCAGTCTTCTGTCCTCCCACTAGTTTTGGCCACTTTGTATGCCCTTGTTTTTAATTGGATGGCTATCTTTTCTCTTGCACCCTTTCCTCCTCACTGGAATATATTTTTCTTGAGAGTTGTGAAATATCTCCTAAAATGTACACCACTATCCATCAACCATCCTACACTTTAATCTATTTTTCCAGTCCACTTTAGCCAACTCTGCCCTCATATGTTCATAGTCTCCTTTATTTAAGCTCAGTATGCTGGTTTGAGATCCAACTTCCTCACTGTCCATCTGAATTTGAAATTCAGTTGTGCTATGATCACTCCTTCCATGGGAATCCTTTACTTGGAGATTGTTTATTAATCCTGTCTCATTGCACAGGACCAGATCTAAGATAGTCTGCCCCTGGTTGGTTCCGTTACATACTGCTCAAGGAACCCATCCCTTATGCACTTCCTCAAGGCTACCCTGATCAATTTGATTTGTCCAATCAATATGGAGTTTAAAATCACCCATGATTATTGCTGTCCCCTTCTTACAAGCCCCCACTATTTCCTGGTTTATACTCCGACCAACAGAATTGCTACTGTTAGGGGGCCTATAGACTATGCCCACCAGTGACTTTTTCCCTTTATTATTTCTTATCTCCACCCAAACTGTTTCAACATCCTGATCATTTGAGCCACTATCGTTTCTCGCTATTGCAGTGATTCCATCCTTTATCAATAGAGCTACCCCACCTCCTTTTCCTTTCTGTCTGTCCTTCCGGATTGTCAATTACCCCATAATATTTAATTCCCAGTCCTGGTCACCTTGCAACCACGCCCCTGTAATGGCTATCAGATCATACCCATTTGTCTCTATTTGTACCGTCAACTCATCTATTTTGTTACGAATGCTACGTGCATTTAGACAAAGTGCCTTTAAATTTGTTTTTTTTACCCTTTTTTCCTGCTTGTTTCCTGCCTCCTTCAAACTCACTTTCATTATATTTAATTTCTAATTCCAGCTTTTCTCTCCTCCCTACTGAATCTATTTTCAGGTTCCCATCCCCCTGCTAAGCTAGTTTAAACCCTCCCCAACAGCACTAGCAACCCCCCGCCACCCCCGTCAAGGATATTGGTCCCGGCTCTGTTGAGGCGCAACCCGTCCGGCTTGTACAGGTCCCACCTCCCCCAAAAGCCATCCCAATGCCTCAGGAAACTAAAGCCCTCCCTCCTGCACCATCTCTCCAGCCATGTATTCATCTGCTCTATCCTCCTATTTCTGTACTCACTTGCTCGTGGCACCGGGAGTAATCCTGAGATTACTACCTTTGAGGTCCTGCTTTTTAATCTCTCTCCTAGCTCCCTAAACTCTGCCTGGAGGACCTCGTCCCTCTTTCTACCTATGTCATTAGTCCTGATATGGACCATGACCTCTGGCTGTTCACCCTCTGCCCCCAGAATGTCCTGCAGCAGCTCGTGACATCCTTGACCCTGGCACCAGGGAGGTAACATACCATCCTGGAGTCACGTCTGCGGCCACAGAAACGCCTATCTGCTCCCCTGACTGTCGAATTCCCTACCACTATTGCTCTTCCATTCTTCTTCCGCCCCCCTGTGCAGCTGAGCCACCCGTGGTGCCGTGGATTTAGCTCTGACTGCACTCCCCAGAGACACCATCACCCTCACCGGTACTCAGAGCAGAATACCAGTTGGAGAGCGAGATGTACTCAGGGGACACCTGCCCTAGCTGCCTAGTCCTCCTCTTCTGTCCGGCGGTCACACAATCCCTATCTGCCTGCACACTCTTAAGCTGCGGGGTGACCACCTCTAGAAACGTGCTATCCACGTCTCTCTCAGTCTCACGGATGCACCACAGTGACTCCTGCCGCCGATCAAGCTCCAAAACACGGAGCTGGAGTTGGTGCAGCTGGAGACACCTCCTGCACAAGTGGTCGTCCCAGCTGCGCCAAGCATCCAGGATTTCCCACACGCCACAGGATGTGCAATCCACGGGACTAAGCTGCCCTGCCATCCCTCTAGTTGCACTCGGAACTATCGAGTAGAACTAAACTCTAAACCTTAGCAAAACACACCCAGCCGCTACTCAGCAAACATTATCATCTTAAAGCATGTTATATTATGGACACTATTGCCTCGATGTTCTCCTACTTTTACTTCTCTTATCAGCTCTGGTTCATTCTACATTACTGGATTTAATAGTGACTCCTTCCTTGTTGGGCTTTTTATATATTGGGTTAGAAAGGAGTCCTGTACACATTGTATGAACTCTATTCCATTATCCCCTTTACCTACCTCTTCTGTCCAATTAATATCGGGGTAGTTGAAATTCACCAGGATTATTATTCTATGATTTTTACTCATTTCCCTAATTTGTCTACATATTTCTTCCTCCACTTCCCTTTCACTATTAGGTAGTCTGTAGACTACACCTATTAGTGTGATTGATCCTTTATTATCTTTTATCTCTATCCACATGGATTCCATTTCTGTCTTTCTGATAGCTGCGTCACTTTTTCTACTGCCATTATGTTATCCCTAATAAGTACTGCTCCTCCACCTCCCCTTTTTCCCGCTGTATCTTTTCTAAATATGTTGTACCCTGCAATGTTTAATTCCCAGTCCTGATTTTTCTGGAGCCATGTCTCAGAAGTCCCTACTATGTCTGCTTCCTCACAACGTATGATTGCCTTCAGCTCCCCTGTTTTATTATGGACACTGTGTGCAATGCTGTACAGGCAGTTTAACTCATTTTTAATAGGATTTCCTCTCACTTTATGTTTAACCATCTTTTTAGATTCCTGTTCTGTAACTCTATTAATTCCCTTGCCATCAATGTCCTCCCTTACTTTATTCTTTCCTGTGTTCTTTTTTCCTGTTTTATTTATAGTTAGGCTGGTTCCATTTCTTGTAGATCCCTCCCCACTTCTTACTAGTTTAAAGCTTTTGCCACCTCCCTATTTACCCTTTCCGCTTGGACATGGGTCCCATCCCGGTTAAAGTGGAGCCCTTACCATCGGTACAGCTCTATAAGAAAAAAATAAATAAGAGCAGGAGTAGGGCATTTGGCCCTTCGAGCCTGCTCCGCCATTCAATAAGATCATGGCTGATCTGATCCTGGCCTCAACCCCACTTTCCCAGCTCCTTCCTGTCCTAGAACTGGTGCTGGCGTCCCATGAAAAGGCAGCCCTCATTCCCACATCAGCCACAAATCATTTAAAGTTGCAACACAGGTTAACAAAACAATTTAAAAAATGCAAACAAAGCACTGGGGTTCATTTCCAGAGGAATAGAATTGAAAAGCAGAGGGGGGTTATATTAAACTTAAATCGAATCTTGGTGAGACCACACTGGGCAGGCACACTGTGACAGTTCTGGTCCCCATATTACAAAAAGAATGTTGAGGACTGGAGATGGCACAAAATATTTTTCAAGGATGAAAGTAGAACTGAGAGATTTTAACTACCAGGATAGACTGAACAGGCTGGGACCCTTTTCTCTAGAAAAGAGAAGGCTGAGCACTGACCTTATCAAGGTCTTTAATACTATGAAGGGGTCCGATCGGGTTGACAGAAAGATGATTTGCCTAATTGTGGAGGTCCAAGGGCTAGAAATTCTGTCGCGCCCCAATTTGGACGTTAACTTTTGCAAAGTAGTGTCAGGAAATTCAGCTTTGGTGCTCCGAGGGAACTGGAGCACGAAATCAGTTGCTATAAACTCCTCTTCGGGCGCTAAAGTCCAAGAGTGGGGTGGTGACGGCAGAGCGCTGAATAATTTGTAGCTCATTGCTAACGGTATCAGAGGTTGCTTCCCAAGCTTAAAGGGTAGAGCCTATGATGGTGCACAATCTACTTGTCAGGAATTCTATATTGCAAGGCAACCTGCGTGACAGCCATTACTGCCCCAAGTACTCCCACACAGTGGAGAGCTTGGATATTTTGCACCAGTGAAACAGCAAAAACTTTCAGCAGGCACCAGACTGGTGCAGATCATAAAGGTTGGCCTATCTGAAAGCCATTCCCTTTAATTAGCGCTCCCCAAGCAGCCAGCCATGTTGACATCGCCTCCTCTTCCTGCCGTTGTTGATGCCCGGCGATACAGCAGCGGGCAGGAGGTAATCTCACATCCCGGGCGGTAACGGGGTGCTGAGCACTTTATGACGTCACGATCTGCGAGGCGCTGGAGGCCCAGGCGGTGAGAGTTCGTGCCAGTGCTAAACCGGCACTGAAGTCTGCCAGCATTGCTGAACTTGCTGCACCCGGTCACTGGTCTCTCAGCACCCCGCTGGCGACCCCACCAGGCACCAATGGGAGGCACGAAGGAGCCGAATTACTCCACCACACCAAAAGTGGAGAGCATCAGTATAAGACAGTCATTGGTCAATACAATAAGCAATTCACGATCAATTTCTTTACTCAGAGAGTGGTTAAAATGTGGAACTCGATATACCTGGAGTAATAGAGGCCAATCACATCGAAGCATTTAAGAGGAAACTAGGTACATGAGGGAGAAAGGAATAAAGGTATATGGTGATAGGGTTAGATGAAGAGTGCTGGAAGGAGGCTGATGTGGAGCACAAACATTGGCATTGACCAGTTGGGCTGATGGTCTGTAAATTCTATGGGGGAGAAATTTGAAAGTTGAGAAAATGAGCAGCAGGCACTAATGATTTTCAACTTTAAAGAAACTGTGTTTGTGCTCCAGGAAGGAAGTGGAACGTTAAATCAAACCCTCAACTTTCTTCCTAGAGCGCAACAGGACGCAGGCGGGGTGGTAGTGGTGCAGTGCAGCCCAATGGGCCGAACAACGCTGTCACCTTCACAGGCTCCTCCCTCCCTTAAAGGGAAAGGCCATCGCTGCTGGCTCTGCACTGGGACCGATGAGCTGGCTCCTGAGGGCAGCCCCGATCTGGCCCGATCCGGCCCAATCCATCCCGATCCTCCCGACCCTTCCCGATCCCTCCCGATCCGCCCCAATCCATCCCGATCCGGCCCGATCCAGCCCGATCCGCCCCGATCCATCCCGATCCATCCCGATCATGCCCGATCCCCCCGATCCGCCCCGATCTGTCCCGATCCATCCCGATCTGTCCCGATCCTGCCCGATCCGGCCCGCTCCAGTCTGATTCATCCAAATCCGCCCCGATCCGGCCCAATCCATCCCGATCCTGCCCGATCCGGCCCGTTCCAGTCCGACTCGTCCCAATCCAGTCGATCCACCCTGATCCATCCCAACCCGTCCCGATCCATCCCGATCCAGCCCAATCCATCCCGATCCTGCCCAATCCACCCTGATTCATCCTGATCCTCCTGATCCATCCCGATCCTCCCGATCCATCCCATCCAGCCTGAAGCCCGGGCTGATAGATCGCAGCCGAAGAGGAATCTGAAACAATGAGCAACACCACTGTTGAAATTTCCTTACTTACTTCGGCCGCCTCACCTTGATGTTTCGCCCCCAAAGCTCCTGATCTTCCAATCCACGCCTCCTGCAGCTGCCGATGTTTCTCGCCCGACGATGCTCAGGGGGCGGTACCCAAGTTTCGGTCCGGGATGTTGCCGGTGCAATGTGCATGGCAATGACATCACGATCTTCACTGCCGCAAACATCCCGCTGAAGTTACCGGGTGTCGTTCATCTCAGTAATGAAGAAGAAAGCTGTAGACTGCAGGAAGATATCAATGTACTGGTCAGATGGGCAGAACAGTGGCAAATTGTATTCAATCCGGATAAGTGTGTGAGGTAATGCATTTGGGGAGGTCTAATAAGGCAAGGGAATAGACGTTAAATGGTGGGACAGTGAAAAGTGTAGAGGGACAAAGGGAGCTTGGAGTGCAGGTCCACAGATAGTACTGTGTGTAGTTCTGGTCACCACATTACAGGAAACATGTGATTACATTGGAAAGGGTGCAGAGCAGATTTACAAGAATGTTGCCTGGACTGGAGAATTTTTGTTGTGAGGAAAGATTGGAGATGCTGGGTCTGTTTTCTTTGGAACAGAGGAGGCTGAGGGGAGACCTGATTGAGGTGTATACAATTATGAGGGGCCTGGATCGAGTGGATAAGAAGGACCTGATTCCCTTAGCAGAGGGGTCAACAACCAGGGCCCATATTTTTAAAGTAATTGGGGGGGAGGTATAGAGGGGATTTGAGGGGAAATGTCTTTACCCAGAGGGTGGTGAGGGTCTGGAACTCACTGCCTGAAAGGGTGGTAGAGGCAGAAACCCTCACCACATTTAAAAAGTACTTGGCGGTGCATTTGAATTGCCATTACCTACAGGGCTACGGACCAAGAACTGGAAAGTGGGATTAGGCTGGAAAGCTCTTAGTCGGCCGGCGCGGACACGATGGGCCGAAATGACCTCCTTCCGTGCTGTAAATTCAATGATTCTGTGCTTCTATGATTCCGTCTTGCCACACCCAGTCGGTAAGTGGTTAGATAGATGCAGTAACAGGAGGTGCTAACGAAGCCAATGTCTCGGCCTGTGTAATTCTCTGTAACGAACAATAATTAATCACAGTCATCAGGTCTTTCATAACATTGCAGATATTGAAGTAATTTATTTATCAAAGCATTATTCAGAGTTTATTAGTGTTGTTTACTGCCCCCAGATTGATCTCTGTATTATAAAAATCCATGACGTAGGTTCTTTAGTTATACGTGTCTCTTGCAGGGACAAACCTCATTGAGCTAGGGGCAGAGATCGCTGCCGGTTACCTGTGTAGAGACTCAGAATGATAGATAAACTGGTCTGTCAAAATTAATCAGCTACAGAAGTAGAATAATCAATAACCACAGCCCAATATCCATCCTGTCTAATAGACAGATCGTAAAATTCAGCACTAATGATGCACAGATTCTTAAGAGCATGTTGACAAAGTTGATTAATCAGCAGCAAAACAAATCTAGTGTTTAGAGTAACTATACTTAGAGTAAGAATAGGTTATTATACAAAGGATTCAAATACTGTAACATGCATTGAAATCATGCATTGCGAGGAACCAGACATAATAAGGATTACTGAGACATATCCATAAATATGTGACGAGAAAAAGATTAATGAAAACAAACGTAGGTCCCTCGCAGTCAGATTCAGGTGAATTTATAATGGGGAACAAAGAAATGGTGGACCAGTTAAACAAATACTTTGGTTCAAAAAGGAAGACACAAATAACCTTCCGGAAATACTAGGAGACCGAGGGTCAAGAGAGAATGAGGAATTGAAGGGAATCCTTATTAATAGTAAATTGTGTTCTGGAAATTGATGGGATTGAAGGCCGATAAATCCCCGGGGCCTGATGGCCTGCATCCCAGAGTATTTAAGGAAGTAGCCCTAGAAATAGTGGATGCATTGGTGATCATTTTCCAAGTTTATCGACTCTGGATCAGTTCCTATGGACTGGAGGATAGCTAATGTAATGCTACTTTTTAAGAAAGGAGGGAGAGAGAAAATGGGTAATTATAGACCGGTTAACGTGACATCGGTAGTGGGGAAAATGTTGGAATCAATTATTAAAGATGAAATAGCAGCACATTTGGAAAGGAGTGACGAGATCGGTCCAAGTCAGCATGGATTTATGAAAGGGAAATCCTGCTTGACAAATCTTCTAGAATTTTTTGAGGATGTAACTGGTAGAGTGGACAAGGGAAAACCAGTGGATGTGGTGTATTTGGACTTTCAAAAGGCTTTTGACAAGATCCCACACAAGAGATTGGTGTGCAAAATTAATGCACATGGTATTGTGGGTAGTGTACTAATGTGGATGGAGAACTGGTTGGTGGACAGGAAGCAGAGAGTCGGGATAAATGGGTCCTTTTCAGAATGGCAGGCAGTGACTAGTGGGGTGCCATAGGGCTCAGTGCTGGGATCCCAACTATTTACAATATACATTAATGATTTGGATGGGAGAATTGAGTGTAATATCTCCAAGTTTGTAGATGACACTAAGCTGGGTGGTGGTGTGAGCTTTGAGGAGAATGCTAAAAGGCTGCAGGGTGACTTGCACAGGTTAGGTGAATGGGCAAACACGTGGCAGATGCAGTATAATGTGGATAAATGTGAGGTTATCCATTTTGGTGACAAAAACACAAAGGCAGAATATTATCTGAATGGCGGCAGATTAGTAAAAGGGGAGGTGCAACGAGACCTGGGTGCCATGGTACATCAGTCATTGAAAGTTGGCATGCAGGTACAGCAGGCGGTGAAGAAGGCAAATGGCATGTTGGCCTTCATAGCTAGGGGATTTGAGTATAGGAGCAGGGAGGTCTTACTGCAGTTGTGCAGGGGCTTAGTGAGGCCTCACCTGGAATATTGTGTTCAGTTTTGGTCTCCTAATCTGAGGATGGATGTTCTTGCTATTGAGGGAGTGCAGCGAAGGTTCACCAGACTGATTCCCGGGTAGATGGCAGGACTGACATATGAGGAGAGACTGGATCGACTGGGCCTGTATTCACTGGAGTTTAGAAGAATGAGAGGGGATCTCATAGAAAAATATAAAATACTGATGGGACTGGACAGGTTAGATGTCGGCAGAATGTTCCAGATTTTGGGGAAGTCCAGAATCAGGGGACATAATCTAAGGATAAGGGGTAAGCCATTTAGGACTGAGATGAGGAGAAACTTCTTCACTCTGAGAGTTGTTAACCTGTGGAATTCCTTACCGCAGAGAGTTGTTGATGCCAGTTCATTGGATATATTCAAGAGGGAGGTAGATATGGCCCTTATAGCTAAAGGGATCAAGGAGTATGGAGGGAAAGCAGGAAAGGGGTACTGATGTGAATGATCAGCCATGATCTTATTGAATGGTGGTGCAGGCTCGAAGGGCTGCATGGCCTACTCATGCACCTATTTTCTATGTTTCTATGTTTCAATGAGACATGGCAACAGAAAAATAAGGATTACACCTTGCAATATATAACATATTTAAAAAAGATAGAGAGGAGAATAGGGGGAGGTGTAGTAGCTGTACTTATTAGGGATAACATAATGGCATTCGAAAAAAGTGATTCATTTATCAGCAAGACAGAAATAGAATCCATGAGACACTAATGAGACACTGTGGAAAAATTGAGGGTAAGGAAAGAGACATACATTAAGCACATGGATAGCAGGGGAGAGCATGATAAAGGAGAATATGAAGAGATTAGGAGGAAGTAAAAAAAAACACAATTAGGAAGACAAAGAGGAACTATGAAACTAAATTAGCAAGGCACATTTAAAAAATAGTAAAATATTTTACAGGCACGTCAATAAAAAAAAGGAAGGTCAGGGTGGGAATAGGACCACTGAAGGATGGGGAGGATAATACCACAGGCAGCAATAGAGAGACGGCAGAAATATTAAATAATTACTTTGCTTCAGTATTTAGCAGGGAGACAGAAAAGGTGGACGGGACATCTGATAATGAGATTAGAAATGAGATTACTATATTTAAAATAATAAGAGGAGATTTATTAAATAAACTAATCAAACTCTGAAGTGGAGTATTTAAAATAAACACTCGATACCAGGTCAGTGTTCGAAGATTCAAGCAATCTTTATTCCCACCGGTGTGGGGTGACCGGCTTCAGGTCTAGCCAGGTCACCGTCCAACAATATGTAGTTTCAAACAACCTTTTATACACTTAAACATACATGCACAACCTTGTGCACGATCGTCTGGCACAATTTGATTAGCCTAAAGCCCACTTGCACAGTGGCTGATTAGTTACTTCCTTCCGCGTCACATAAAGTCACTCGCCTCTGTTTTATGCCGAGCTTGCGTAACATTAAGGTACCGCTTCCATTACCGGAAGAAGCACCTGACTGATGTGGCCACAATCTATTGTTGTTAGCCTGACCTTTGCTCAGGCCCGGTGGTATCCCGTTAACGGTTTACTTCTGCCCCATTGTTCTGCTTTACCACGCTCCTGGGCCTCTGTGGTTCCATTTCTAAGTCACGCAGCTTACCTCGGGTAGTTCTTGCAAAGTCAACATGTTATTCTCAGCACTGTCTCAACTGCTTATTAAGCGATCTAAACGCTGATCACTGCAAACAGCCCGTTAATTCATTTGAGTCCTGAGAGCCCTTCTTAACCTTTTAATTATAGCAGAGCTCAAAAGCCTCACTTCAAACTCAAAGCAGATAACACCTCTGGTCCGGATTGATTACATCCCTTTAATCTATTTTCCCAGTCCACTTTAGCCGACTCTGTCTTCATACCTTCATAATTGCCTTTCTTTAAGTTTAGGGTCTGAAATTGCCGCCCTCCTTCAGGCCTGTAACCCCCGAATATCGGCGGCCACGCTGCGGGGGAGTGGCTGCCGACTTTGGTGGAATGGCTGTGGCTTGCCCAATTGTCCTCCCGAGGTTTTCTGGCCACTCCCACCAGTGACTTCTTTCCCTTACTATTTCTTATCTCCACCTAAACTGATTCTACATCTTGATCTTCCGAGCCAATATCATTTCTCACTACTACATTTCTCACTACTGATCTCATCCCTTACTAACAGAGCTAACCCACCTCCTTCTCCTTTCTGTCTGTCCTTACGAAATGTCAAATACCCCTGAATATTCAGTTCCCAGTCCTGGTCACCTTGCAACCACGTCTCTGTAATGGCTATCAGATCAAACCCATTTATTTCTATTTGTGCCATCAACTCATCTATCTTGTTACGAATGCTGCGTGCATTTAGATAAAGAGCTTTTAATTTTTTTCTTTTAACCATTTATCCCGACTACTTTCTGTTGCACTCTTATGTTTATCCGTTCTGTCCCTTCCTGTCGCCTTCTGGTCATCATTATCCCTATTGCTACCCTGCACTTTCCCTTTGACTTTTTACATTACCCCTCACCTGAACACCCCCCACGGCCCCGCCTCTCCCCCAACCCCGCCCCCCACTATTTAGTTTTAAACCCTCTCTACAGCCCGAGTTATTCGATTCAGCAGGACACTAGTCTCAGCCTGGTTCAAGTGAAGCCCGTCCCAAAGGAACTGCTCCCTCTTATCCCAGTATTGGTGCCAGTGCCCCATGAATCAAAACCCATTTCTCCCTGACCAATCTTTGAGCCACGTGTTTAACTCTCTGATCTTATTTACCCGATGCAAATTTGCTCGTGGCTCAGGTAGTAATCCAGAGAGTATTACCTTTGTGGTTCTGCTTTTTAGTCCCTAGCTGCTCACACTCCCTCTTTCTTTGTCCTACCAATGTCGTTGGTACCCACGTAGACCACGACAACTGGATCTTCCCCCTCCGACTCCAACTTCCTCTCCAGCCCAGAGGAGATGCCCTTAACCCTGGCACTGGGCAGGCAACACAGCCTTCGCGTCTCATGCTCTCGGCTGCAGAGAACTTTATCTATCCCCCACTACTACTACATTTCTTTTTACTCCCCCCACTTGAATGGCCCCTGTACCATGGTGCAGTGGTCAGTTTGCTCATCCTCCCTGCAGTCCCTGCTCTCGTCCACACAGGGAGCAAGAGCCTCGAACCTTTTGGACAAGAGCAAGGGCTGAGGCTCCTCCATCACTACCTCCTGAGTCCCCATACCTGCCTCACTCGTAGTCACACCCTCCTGTCCCTGACCATGGATCAAATTTGAATGAATGAAAGAGCCGTGATTCCAGATTAAAAACTATACAAACATAATTTGATATTTCAAACTTGACAACCTAATTCATTAACTAAAATACACTCGAGATGGCGGGGTGGGTGATGTGTTGCAGATGCAGCGTGTGGGAGCTGGTGGACACCAGTGTGATCCACGGCGACCACATCTGCAGCAAGTGTTGGCAACTCGAGGAACTTTGGCTTCGTGTTGATGAGCTGGGGTCCGAGCTTCAGGCACTGCGACACATCAGGGAGGGGGAGAGTTACCTGGACACTGTGTTCCAGGAGGCAGTCTCACGCCTTAGGCATGGATAAGGACTTCAGCAGTGAATAAGCTGAGGCAGGGGACGGAGATGGGCGATGTTATGGTGGTGAAAAGCTGTGAGGGGAATGCTAAAAGGCTGCAGGGTGACTTGGACAGGTTAGGTGAGTGGGCAAATGCATGGCAGATGCAGTATAATGTGGATAAATGTGAGGTTATCCATTTTGGTGGCAAAAACGTGAAAGCAGAATATTATCTGAATGGCAGCAGATTAGGAAAAAGGGAGGTGCAATGAGACCTGGGTGTCATGGTACATCAGTCATTGAAGGTTGGCAATCAGGTGCAGCAGGCATTGAAGAAGGCAAATGGCATGTTGGTCTTCATAGCTAGGGGATTTGATTATAGGAGCAGGGAGATCTTACTGCAGCTGTACAGGGCCTTGGTGAGGCCTCATCTGGAATATTGTGTTCAATTTTGTTCTCCTAATCTGAGGAAGGAAGTTCTTGCTATTGAGGGAGTGCAGCGAAGGTTCACCAGACTGATGCCCAGGATGGCAGGACTGACGTATGGAGAGAGACTGGATCGACTGGGCCTGTATTCACTGGAGTTTAGAAGAATGAGAGGGTATTTCATCAAAAAATATAAAATTCTGATGGGACTGGACAGGTTAGATGCAGGAAGAATGTTCCCGATGTTGTGGGAGTCCAGAACCAGGGGACACAGTCTAAGGATAAGGGGTAGGCCATTTAGGACTGAGATGAGGAGAAGCTTCTTCACTCAGAGAGTTGCTAACATGTGGAATTCTCTTCCGCAGAGAGTTGTTGATGCCAGTTCATTAGATATATTCAAGTGGGAATTGGATATGGCCCTTATGGCTAAAGGAATCAAGTGATATGGAGAGAAGGCAGGAAAAGGGCACTGAGGTGACTGATCAGTCATGATCTTATTGAATGGTGTGCAGGCTTGAAGGGCTGAATGGCCTACTCCTGCACCTATTTTCTATGTTTCTATTTACAGCGTAGCAGAGAACGTACCGATATTTACAGAGGATGCTAAGAATGTACTGATATTTACAGGGGACACAGAGAATATACTGATATTTACAGGTTAGCAGAGAATGTACTGATATTTACAGGGGACATAGAGAATGTACTGATATTTACAGGGGACATAGAGAATGTACTGATATTTACAGGTTAGCAGAGAATGTACTTATATTTACAGGGGACATAGAGAATGTACTGATATTAACAGGGGACATAGAGAATGTGCTGATATTTACAGGGGACATAGAGAATATACTGATATTTACAGGTGAGCAGAGAATGTACTGATATTTACAGGGGACATAGAGAATGTACTGATATTTACAGGGGACATAGAGAATGTACTGATATTTACAGGGGACATAGAGAATGTACTGATATTTACAGGGGACATAGAGAATGTACTGATATTTACAGGGGACATAGAGAATGTACTGATATTTACAGGGGACAATGTACTGATATTTACAGGTTAGCAGAGAATATTGCCTCCTCAACCGTCTTCTCCCTGTGGCCGAGAAGCTCCTCCCGGTGTCACAGTGCTGATTTCGACCCCTACGGGGTACAACGGACATGATTTTTACAGCACGGCAGCTGCAAGAAAAATGCAGGGAGCAGCGCCAGCCCTTAAACGTGGCTTTCTATGACTTACAAAGGCCTTTGACACTGTCAACCAAAAGGGTCAATAATGTGTCCTCCTCCGTTTCAGATGCTCCCAAAAGTTCATCACCATCCTCTGCCTGCTGCACGACGACATGCAGTCCGTGATCCTTACCAACGGATCTATTACAGACCCAATCCATGTCCGGACCCGGGTCAAATAGGGCTGCGTCCTCGCCCCAAACTTCTTCTCAATCTTCCTCGCTGCCATGCTCCACCTCACAGTCAACAAGCTCCCCGCTGGAGTGGAACTAAACTACAGAACCAGTGGGAAGCTGTTCAACCTTCGCCATCTCCAGGCCAGGTCCAAGACCACCCCAACCTCTGTCATCGAACTACAGTACACGGATGACACCTGCGTCTGCGCACATACAGATGCTGAAACTCCAAGTCATTGTCAACGTATTTATTGAGGCGTACGAAAGCATGGGCCTTACTCTAAACATCCGCAAGACAAAGATCCTCCACCAGCCTGTCCTCACCGCACAGTACTGTACCCCAGTCATCAAGATCCACGGCACGGCCCTGGACAATGTGGACCATTTTCCATACCTCGGGAGCCTCTTATCAACAAGAGTCGACATTGACAATGAGATTCAACACCGCTTCCAGTGTGCTAGTGCAGCCTTCGGCTGCCTGAGGAAAAGAGTGTTTGAAGACCAGGCCCTCAAAACTGCCACCAAGCTCATGGTCCACAGGGCTGTATTAATACACACCCTCCTGTATGGCTCAGAGGCATGGACCATATACAGTAGACACCTCAAGTCGCTGGAGAAATACCACCAACGATATCTCCGCAAGATCCTGCAAATACCCTGTGATGACAGATGCACCAACGTTACCGTCCTTGACCAGGCCAACATCCCCAGCATTGAAGCACTGAACACACTTGATCAGCTCCACTGGGCAGACCACATTGTCCGCACGCCAGACACGAGACTCCCACAGCAAGCGCTCTACTTGGAACTCCTTCACGGCAAACGAGCCAAAGGTGGGCAGAGGAAATGTTGCAAGGACACCCTCAAAGCCTCCCTGATGAAGTGCAACATCCCCACTGACATCTGGGAGTCCCTGGCCAAAGACCGCCCTCAGTGGAGGAAGTTCATTCAGGAGGGCACTGAGCACCTCGAGTCTCATCGCCGAGAGCATGCAGAAACCAAGCGCAGGCAGCGGAAAGAGCGTGCGGCAAACCAGTCCCACCCAACCCTTCCGTCAATGACTATCTGTCCCACCTGCGACAGAGACTGGTTCTCGTATTGGATTGTACAGCCACCTAAGAACTCATGTTAAGAGTGGAAGCATGTCTTCCTCGATTCTGAGGGACTGCCTATGATGATTATGATTTACGGGGGACACAAAGAATGTCCTGATATTTACAGGGGACAGAGAATGTACTGATATTTACAGGAGACACAGAGAATGTACTGATATTTCAGGGTAGCAGAGAATGTACTGATATTTACAGGGGACACAGAGAATATACTGATATTTACAGGGGACAGAGAATGTACTGATACTTACAGGGAACAGAAAATGTACTGATATTTACAGGGGACATAGAATGTACTGACATTTACAGGGGACATAGAGAATGTACTGATATTTACAGGGGACATAGAGATTGTACTGATATTTACAGGGGACACAGAGAAAGTACTGATATTTACAGGGGACAGAGAATGAACTGATATTTACAGGGGACACAGAGAATGTACTGATATTTCAGGGTAGCAGAGAATGTACTGATATTTACAGGGTACACAGAGAATATACTGATATTTACAGGGGACAGAGAATGTACTGATACTTACAGGGAACAGAGAATGTACTGATATTTACAGGGGACATAGAATGTACTGATATTTACAGGGGACATAGAGAATGTACTGATATTTACAGGGGACAGAGAATGTACTGATATTTACAGGAGACACAGAGAATGTACTGATATTTACAGGGGACATAGAGAATGTACTGATATTTACAGGGGGCAGAGAATGTACTGATATTTACAGGGGACAGAGAATGTACTGATATTTACAGGGGACATAGAGAATGTACTGATATTTACAGGGGGCAGAGAATGTACTGATATTTACAGGGGACAGAGAATGTACTGATATTTACAGGGGACACAGAGAATGTACTGATATTTACAGGGGACAGAGAATGTACTGAGATGCTGAGAGGTTGTTTCCCAAGGCTGGAGTGTCTAGAAGGAGAGGGCACAGTCTGAGGATAAAGGGTCGGCCATTTAAGCCAGAGATGAGGAGGAATTTCTTCACTCAGAGGGTTGTGAATCTTTAGTATTCTCTGCCCCAGAGGGCTGTGGATGCTGATTCTCTGAATATATTCAAGGCTGAGATCGGTAGATTTTTAGGGTCTCAGGGAATCGAGGGATATGGGGATTGGGCGGGAAAGTGGAGTTGAGGTCGATGATCAGCCGTGATCTTATTGAATGGCGGAGCAGGCTCAAGGGGCCGTATGGCCTACTCCTGCTCCTATTTCTGCTGTTGTTATGTTCTTACAGGGGAAGCTGATAATGTATTGATATTTACAGGGGAAGTAGAAAATGTAACAATAATAAACTAATAATGTGATAATTACAGACAATTACATTACTTGTAATTACAGGGGCAATAGGAGACAGTGCTAATATTTAAAGAGGGACCAAGGGTGTGACCGAACATCTGCAGTGCATTCTACGGTGAGAGGGAGAACAGTCAGAGGTCGGGGTCCATATCAGTGTCAATGACATAGGCAGAAAGAGGGATTAGGTCCTGCAGGCAGATTTTAGGGAGCTAGGAGTGTGAATTACTTCCGGTGCCACGAGCTAGTGAGGACAGAAACAGGAGGTTAGAGCAGCTGAATGCGTGGCTGGAGAGATGGTGCAGGAGGGAGGGCTTTAGATTCCTGAGGCATTGGAATCGTTTCCGGGGGAAGTGGGACCTGTACAGGCCGGATGGGTTGCACCTCAACAGAGCCGGGACCAATATCATCGTGCGGTGGGGGGGGAGGGGTTGCTAGTACCATTGGGGAGGGTTTAAACTATCTTGGCAGGGGGGTGGGAACCGGAGAGTAGATTTGAAGGGAGAGAAGCAAAACAGGAGTTGGAAAGCAGAAAAGTAGAAAGTGAATTTGGAAGACAGAGGAAACAAGGGCTGGAAAATAGACAACAAGGAAGTTTGGCAGTGCTAAATGGTATATACTTCAATGCAAGGAATACAGGGAATAAGGCAGATGAGCTGAGAGCACAGATAGACACTTGGGAGTACGATATTATAGCTATTACTGAGACATGGCTGAAAGAAGGGCAGGTATGGCAGCTCAACATTCCTGGTTACAGGGTTTTCAGACGGGATAGAGAGGGGGGTAAAAAAGGAGGGTGGGGTCGCAGTATTGATTAAAGAAACAATTATAGCTGTGAGGAGGGATGATATGTTAGAGGGGTCATCAACTGATGTTATATGGGTTGAATTGAAAAACAAAGAGGGGTGATCACACTACTGGGAGTGTACTATCGACCCCCAAACAGTCAGAGGGAGAGAGAAGTGCAAATATGTCGGCAAATTGCTGAGAGGTGCAAACACTTTTGGGCAGTAATAGTAGGGGATTACAGCTATCCTAATAGTAACTGGTATAAAATTAGTTTGAAGGGTATAGAGGAGGCGGAATTCCTAAAATGCATTCAGGAGAACTTTGTTAACCATTATATTACAAGACAAACAAAGGAGGGGGCGGTTCTGGAGTTAGTTTTAGGGAATGAAGCTGGGAGAGGTGGAAGGGGTATCTGTCGGAGAGCATTTTTTAGATATTGATGATAATTCAGTTAGATTTAGGGTAGTTATGGAAAAGGACAAAGATAGACCAGGAATAAAAGTTCTCAATTGAGGAAAAGCCAAATTTTGCTCAGCTAAGAAGGGATTTAGCCAAAATGGACTGGAAACAGCTACTGGGAGGTAAATCAGTGTCAGAGCAGTGGGAGGCATTCAAGGAGGAGATCCTTAGGGTTTAGAGCAAGTATGTTCCTTTAAAGAAAAAGTGTGGGACTAACATCTAGAGCCCCCTGGATGTCAAGGGATATACAGGGTATGATAAAGAAAAAAACAGAGGCTTATGACAGATACTGAGGGCTCAATACTGCAGAAACTCTAGAGGAGTACAGAAAGTGCAGGGTACAATTTGGCCTCCTTCCGTGCTGTCAATCTCTATGCTTGTATTACAATTGAGAGACAGTGGAGGGTCGAGAGAGGTGGAGGTGAGGTAGGGCTGGGTGTCGACAATGTGCATTTGGAAAGTGATGTTGTGTTTTTTCGATGATGTCACCAAGGGTCAGCATAATAGGAGAAGTAGGAGGGCTGGGACATCTTGCACCCATGAAACAATAAAAAACTTTGTGCAGGCACCAGATTAGTGCAAATAATAAAGATTGCACTGGCTGGAAACTATTCTCTTTAATTACCCAAGCAGCCAGCGACTTCACAACACATCCCCGTGTTGACGTTGTGACGCAAGGCGATACATTCAGGGGCAAAAGTCAATTTTACATCCTGGGCGGTAACGGGCACTGCGCACTTTATGATGTCACGATCTGCGAGGCACGAGAAGCCCAGGCACTAAGAGTTAGCACCAGGGCTAAACCGGCACTGAAGTTCGTGGCCGTTGCTGCATTCGCCACGCCTGGGCGCTAAACCCCTTCACGCTGTAAGGGGAGGTGGGAGGTGGGTGTTGTTTGTGGTCTCTATGAGGGGGTCAGGTTCCCTTCTGACCAACTTGAGCGGTTTCGAATCGCTCCCCCTCCCTTGGGTTCTGCACTCTGGATTTATTTGGGGGGTGTGACAAAAGTGCAGAGAACACTGGTTTGATGCAAAGAACTTTGGTTTTATTACAGTCAAAGTAATACAGGCTTATTACTCTCGTAAGAAAATACACGGCCAAACTTACAATCACTCTAATAAAGAACAAGACAAGGAAAGGTACAAGGTCAAACTTAGAATCACAGTAATAAAGTACCATACACTACACATTCAAAGGGGGTTGCAGTAAAATTATACCTCCCACCTCCCAATACCTAATTCTAGCTCGGTTAGACTCCAGGGCAGGGGCTTATGTTTACCAATCCTTTTGATAGTTAATGGTAGATGGTGATGTTCTTCCTTCCTTCAGGACTTCGAGGCTGGAGAAGTTAGTTTTACAACTGTCACGTTGGTTTCTCTCCTTGTCTTGATGAGGTAGTAGCGACCACCTCTCTCCCCCACTCTCTCTCTTCGTCTTCTCATCTCTCCAACCTCTGTTGAAAACAGTGGCCAGTTATACGATTTCAGTGTTCTAATCTTGCCGCCCAATCTGTTCACAATCCTTTGTATCATTTTGGCGGGCTTGGTTCTTCTTTGTAATATTTTGTCGGGCTCGTTAAAGTTGATATGTCTTGGGTGGGTTGATCTTCGAAAAACTGTTTCCTGATGGAAAAATTAGTTTGGTAATTGCAATGTCCTTTTGTGCTTAGTCTTTCGCATACAGGCTGGATTGGGCCTCTTCCTGATGTATATGCTGAAATGGTTTGTCCAGACCCATGTTGATGGGGAGTTATCTCTGGGTGATACTATGATGGTAATGTCTCTTGTGGAGGAAGATTTCCAAATACTCATTCTTCCAGACAGGTTAACTCAGTTCTCACACCCAGACAGTTCCAATAATCAAATGGGCTTCTTTTGTTCCATAGGTCCGCCCACAGGCTTGAATTTGTCTTGTAAAAGTTCATAATTCTATTTAAGTTCGTAGTTTCTTCCATAAGCACTTTAGAGTTCCAAACTTTTCGGTAGATAGTCCCAAATTAAATTTCCTTTCGAATGAGCCCAAACACGGGGGGAGGGGGGGTTTCTGGTGAATTTTGCTCTCTGCAGTCCCCCCTGTTGACACTCTACACTCCTTGAGTGTCAATCAAGGTAAGCAAAATTCCTGCTCCAGAGAGTCAATCTTCCCTCCATTTATACTGGCGAAACATTACCCTGCATCTGCCGTTGAAATGCAATGCAATATCCAGGCGAATACAGTCGTTACAATTCGGTTATAGCATAGAGAGGGTATGATGTCCCTCTTTTACTGGGTTTCCACAGTAAAATAACAGGATACAGTCATACACAACTTCAAGTAAAGTAAAATCAAAAGACATAGTAACACATTTTCAAATAGTATAAAGGTCCATAGTCAAACACGTTTTAAGTTCAGTAAAATAAAGTTACATCGTCAAAACATTTAAATAACACTCTTACAACACTCGTGATGTTGCAGTTTACAGCAGATAAAATCAAACACAAATTAAACATGGTAGTATGGTGTCACCCCTCCCTACGCGATTCCCAAGTTTGGTCAAGGAGCGTAGAGCATCCTTTGGTGCCTGACCTGACGGCCTCTGCATTTCACTCAGCAAGTGAGACACCATAAGTAAAGTATAATCGCGAGTTGACAAATAACGAAAGTGTGGGAAGCGATTCGGATCCAGACTGGGACCTCAATATTTTTGAAAAGGTCCCACCAAGGCGGAATGGTGATCTCAAGAATCTTTTTCCCGATCTCAATGGTTTTCTGTTCTCGAGTATAGAAGTGTTTTTGTGAGATAATTAAGCCTTTCAGCAGAGCGGTAAGATGTTCGGGTAGAGGGGGAATTGCATAGCCAAAATGTACAACATAATCCTGCAGGTTTGTAATGTTTTCCTTCACAGTGCGGTGGACAGTGGAGGGTTCAGGAATGGGGACAATCCGTTCCTGGGCTACTTGAACTGATGCCTCAGGTTTGAAGCAAAAACCGCTGGCACTTTCCGGACACCAGAAGTGTCCATGTTGGTAGTGGGACCCATGGTGGTGACACAATATGTCCCAGCCCCTATGTATGCTACCTGTGGAGGGACCTGGGCTTGTGTCATTACCTCCATGGTGCAGTTAATAGGCTGTGCACCAGCAGCTTTAACCCCACACTGTGACTTTGAATGGGCACTGAAGTACCGGGGACACAGTATTACGTGTGCACCCCGGCTCCGACACCCGGAGAGGTCAGTACCCGTTACAGCGTGTTCCCACTTTATGACATAGGGTGGGACCGCTGTGAAATGAATATGTGCACCCCACTGAATAACTCCAATGTTCTCCACCCGGTATACCGGTGCGGGTCAGGCTGTCCCACCCATGACCAGCATCCTGAATACTATCCCCATAATAGTGTGGTTAGATTTCCCACAGTCTACTGGGACAGGGTAGGCTTCAGAGGCTAGGCGGAGCTGGCACGGGCTTAGTGAATTGCTGTACGGGTGGAGGGCTGCGAGTTGCTTGTTCCTGATCCAAGAGGAGACTACACCTCATTTTAAATCCTCCAGGTTGTTGTGGCCCTCGCCCAACAACCATACCCCATATAGCACGCACACCTCGTTCTGTGCAGCCTGGTCAGAAGCGTTTCTATCCTCCCGTATAAGTGCATTCACTGTCTGTGCATGTTTTTCCAGCTCAGCTACTATTTCTTTTAAATGGACAGTCATCGCCCAGTCCTCATGTAGTTCTGATCCTACTATGGTATTCTTCTTTCAGGATTTTTCTCAGTTGGGTCTTTAAACTGTTTATCTGTGTTTGCAGCTCTATGTCATCTGGGCTATTTATTACAGAGGATGCTGTATTGTAGGTAGTGAAAACGTCGTTTATGGTTCTCCTTCTAGGTTTCCCTGAGTCCATGGTGTCGCTAGCATTTAGGGTGTATAGGTCTCCTTTGTCTACATTTCCAAAGTCTAACTCATAACATTTCTTGAACATGTCTCCACGTAGGGCCTGGTATAGAAACATAGAAACATAGAAAATAGGTGCAGGAGCAGGCCATTCGGCCCTTCGAGCCTGCACCGCCATTCAATGAGTTCATGGCTGAACATGCAACCTCAGTACCCCATTCCTGCTTTCTCGCCATACCCCTTGATCCCCCGAGTAGTAAGAACTACATCGAACTCCTTTTTGAATATATTTAGTGAATTGGCCTCAACAACTTTCTGTGGTAGAGAATTCCACAGGTTCACCACTCTCTGGGTGAAGAGGTTTCTCCTCATCTCGGTTCTAAATAGCTTACCCCTTATCCTTAGACTGTGACCCCTGGTTCTGGACTTCCCCAACATTGAGAACATTCTTGCTGCATCTAACCTGTCTGAACCCATCAGAATTTTAAACGTTTCTTTGAGATCCCCTCTCATTCTTCTGAACTCCAGTGAATACAAGCCCAGTTGATCCAGTCTTTCTTGATATGTCAGTCCCGCCATCCCGGGAATCAGTCTGGTGAACCTTCGCTGCACACCCTCAATAGCACGAATGTCCTTCCTCAAGTTAGGAGACCAAAACTGTACACAATACTCCAGGTGTGGCCTCACCAAGGCCCTGTACAATTGTAGTAACACCTCCCTGCCCCTGTACTCAAATCCCCTCGCTATGAAGGCCAACATGCCATTTGCTTTCTTAACCGCCTGCTGTACCTGCATGCCAACCTTCAATGACTGATGTACTATGACACCCAGGTCTCATTGCACCTCCCCTTTTCCTAATCTGTCACCATTCAGATAATAGTCTGTCTCTCTGTTTTTACCACCAAAGTGTATAACCTCACATTTATCCACATTATACTTCATCTGCCATGCATTTCCCCACTCACCTAACCTATCCAAGTCACTCTGCAGCCCCATAGCATCCTCCTCGCAGCTCACACTGCCACCCAACTTAGTGTCATCCGCAAATTTGAAGATACTACATTTAATCCCCTCGTCTAAATCATTAAAGTACAATGTAAACAGCTGGGGCCCCAGCACAGAACCTTGCAGTACCCCACAAGTCACTGCCTGCCATTCTGAAAAGTACCCATTTACTCCTACTCTTTGCTTCCTGTCTGCCAACCAGTTCTCAATCCACGTCAGCACACTACCCCCAATCCCATGTGCTTTAACTTTGCACATTAATCTCTTGTGTGGGATCTTGTCGAAAGCCTTCTGAAAGTCCAAATACACCACATCAACGGTTCTCCCTTGTCCACTCTACTGGAAATATCCTCAAAAAATTCCAGAAGATTTGTCAAGCCCTTTCACAAATCCATGCTGACTTGGACCTATCATGTCACCTCTTTCCAAATGCGCTGCTATGACATCCTTAATAATTGATTCCATCATTTTACCCACTACCGATGTCAGGCTGATAGGTCTATATTTCCCTGTTTTCTCTCTCCCTCCTTTTTTAAAAAGTGGGGTTACATTGGCTACCCTCCACTCGATAGGAACTGATCCAGAGTCAATGGAATGTTGGAAAATGACTGTCAACGCATCCGCTATTTCAAAGGCCACCTCCTTTAGTACTCTGGGATGCAGACCATTAGGCCCTGGGGATATATCGGCCTTCAATCCCATCAATTTCCCCAACATAATTTCCCGACTAATAAGGATTTCCCTCAGTTCCTCCTTCTTACTCGACCCTCTGACCCCTTTTATATCCGGAAGGTTGTTTGTGTCCTCCTTAGTGAATACCGAACCAAAGTACTTGTTCAATTGGTCTACCATTTCTTTGTTCCCCGTTATGACTTCCCTGATTCTGACGGCAGGGGACCTACATTTATCTTTACTAACCTTTTTCTCTTTTCATATCTATAGAAGCTTTTGCAGTCCGTTTTAATGTTCCCTGCAAGCTTCCTCTCGTACTCTATTTTCCCTGTCCTAATCAAACCCTTTGTCCTCCTCTGCTGAGTTCTA
This sequence comes from Pristiophorus japonicus, assembly GCF_044704955.1. Taxonomy (NCBI): domain Eukaryota; kingdom Metazoa; phylum Chordata; class Chondrichthyes; family Pristiophoridae; genus Pristiophorus; species Pristiophorus japonicus. The sequence continues at coordinate 146,122 of NW_027254358.1, forward strand.
AATTTCTCCCAGTCCCCGGGTTCGCTGCTAATTCTGGCCAATTTGTATGCCACTTCCTTGGCTTTAATACTATCCCTGATTTCCCTTGATAGCCATGGTTGAGCCACTTCCCTTTTTTGTTTTTACGCCAGACAGGGATGTACAATTGTTGTAGTTCATCCATGCGGTCTCTAAATGTCTGCCATTGCCCATCCACTGTCAACCCTTTAAGTATCATTTGCCAATCTATCCTAGCCAATTCACGCCTCATACCTTCAAAGTTACCCTTCTTTAAGTTCTGGACCATGGGGTCTCTGAATTAACTGTTTCATTCTCCATCCTAATGTAGAATTCCACCATATTATGGTCACTCTTCCCCAAGGGGCCTCGCACAACGAGATTGCTAATTAATCCTCTCTCATTACACAACAGTATAGCGCTCTGTTTCCTTCGGGCACCATGCAGTCAGGTGTACCTCGGTAAGGTTTAATATTACTGTCGCTGCTGCATAATGTACCCCCTGATATAACACCTTTTCGGTCGGTACCAATACTAATCCGTTGCCAGGTCCCTTGGTGGTGGTAGGATACCTTTCTATTACTGTGCGTATTGGTGGGGTTGTGGGCAGGGGTTTCTTAATGTGTGCTCTTAGTTCGGTGGCGTTAATTGGGAGTGGGGATTGTGGGACCGCACATCCGTGTAGGCTAGAATCCCACCCCATCCCTTCCCCTTCATCATGCCATTGCCTGGCGAAGACGATCGATATGCCTGCGGGACAAATATTCTCTGATCCTCACATGCAAACATAAATTCCTTGTTCGGATTCTCACCGTTTGTCCCAACACAATTTGTCCCCATGATGGTGCGGTACGTATCATTTCCGAGTCTTTCCCAGTCCGATTCCTGGTCCCATGCGTACTTGCTGAGTTTTCTGAGCCACCACCATCTTCCCAGGGGAATGTTTCCTTTGCAAGTCAAACAAACCTACACGTTTCCCCTCTGTAACACTGACTCGGGCAGCGATGATCCGCATCCGGGGACATGGAAGTGAGGCCTCCCCGTAGGTAAAACCTTCCTGGCTGGAGTAGCGGGTAGAATTAGATCCCAGCCACCCTGACCATCTTCCCTCGTGGGCATAAACGGCGAGTTCTTCCACATCTCGGGGGCCACCTCCGGCGGTTACGATGGGTACTCTTCCTCCTGAACACCCGTAAATAAGGGATTCTTCCACGTCTCCTCAGTCGCCACAGCTCATCCTTATCAGGGTGAGCAGGAACAGGAGCCTTCTCATGCTGCTCTCTTTCCTGTAGGGGCACATAAAACAGATTGTCTAGCCCTGAGAAAGTTCTCTGGCTGGACAAAGGTGAACGAGTTCCAAGTTGGGCTCATGGTCTTTAATTGACCGGCTGTCTTATTCAGTTCCTTGTGGACTGATTTCTGCTTTTATTTTTATCTCATAGCCGCTCTGCTTGTTATCTCACCGGTGCTTCCTTAATAGCCATACCGGTAGATTCTTCTTACTCCCGGGTGTTACCTGGCCTGTGCTTCTTTTAACAGCTGCACAGGTAGATTCTTTTCCTTACCCCGGTAACTAATACATATATATTTATCATTACACAGATAAATCTTACACTATTCTAAACTTATTCACTAAACATACTTAAATTCATATCGCTAAACATCCTTAAATTCACATCACTATATATGTACATCTCTCACCCGTCTCCGGGAGGCCAGGTTAATTCCTGCCTTCTCTCTTTCTTCTTCTCCCGCCGGGTGTCCAGCGAGGTAGGTGATAGGTCGGTCTGCAACGTCTAACCCTAAGTACCCTGACTGGACGTGGGTTTGAGTCCCACACTATCGGGGGAACGTCCCCTCCGGTGCTGCAGCACATCGCTCCTTTGGGGGTGGCTGCCTGGTTCATTTCTTCCCCCGGGGGTTCTGCCTGGCTGAGGGCTATGGACTGGGGACTCTCACTTGGTGGCTGGTCCACCACTATCCCTTCTGGGGGTCCCTTGTTGCCCGAGGCTACCGGCTGGGTGCCCCTGGGTTGTAAAGTTTACACTGATTTAAGTGGAACCACTATGTTCGGCGGGGCAATTTTATGGCATAGACCATGGGGCTTGCCTTGTCGACAATGTGGTAAGGTCCCATGTACAGTGCCTCAAAGACCCCTACTCTCGCGTAGTTCCGTACCATAACCTGGTCCCCTATTTCCCACTCATGGTGCTTGCGGGGTTCTAGCAGCAGTCGGTTGCTCCGATGCTGTTTTCCCATGTTGTTAGCAGCCTGCCAGTGAATCTGTTTAAGGTGTTCATACAGATTGCTGACAAAACTGTCCCAGCTCGCTTCCCTAAGCTGACCTTCCATGAGTACCGGGGCTAACACACGGGTGGGGGTTCGCATGGCTCTGCCAATCATGAGCTCGTACGAGGAGTACCCTGTGCTCTTTGACTGGCTGGCCCAGATCCCCATGAGGACTAGTGGTAGGACCTCTACCCATCTCTTGGGTGAGTCCTTGTCTCTTTGCGGAGCCTTTCTTTGACGGTGCGATTTAAACGCTCCACAGGCCTGGATGGCTGCGGGTTGTGGGTGACATGCCATTTCCCTTTGATGCCGAGTACCTTAAGGGTCTCCTGCATCACCTGCCCGGTGAAGTGACTCCCTTGGTCGGACTCCACATATTGTGGTCATCCCCATCGAGGGAACACTTCTCTGACCAGGATCCTGGCTTTTCCCAGGGCAGTGGCTGTTCGGCATGGGAAGGCTTCCACCCATTTGGTGAATACGTCCACTAATACTAGGCAGTATTTGTAACCTCCCTGGGCAGTGGGTAGGGGCCCGATGTAATCAATCTGGATCGACTCCCAGGGTCCCTCTACTCTCCTGATATGTCCCGTAGACACCTTTCTTTTCTGGGGGTCAGGGTTGTTGGCCGCGCACACCAGACAGCTAGCGCAGAATTCGCGGACATCTTCCCTGAGTCCCGGCCACCACCCTGCCTGTTCTACTCGTTGCCAAGTGGTCTCAGGTCGGGGGTGTCCTGCTCCTGGACCCTCGTGGGCCAGCTGGAGGAATTCTCTCCAGTGTTCTTACGGTACTACCCATTGCCTTCTTTAATGGCAATTGCTGCGGTGCTGTACGGGCCATCTACCCTCTCCCCTTTTGCTAGCGTCTTCAGGACAGTTTTGAGGACGGGGTCTTGGGTCTGAACCGTTTTTAGGTCCGGGGGCACAGCTATCCCTGCCTTCCCTGCCATCCCTATCCTGCCCCTGACTGCTGCTATGGGTCCTGAGTTGTGTGGATCCCAGAGCTTGCCCGTGCGGGCCCCTTGCTTGGCTAACATGTCAGCCTGCTGGTTTCCCTCGCTACGGGTTTCTGTGGTTGAATGTGCCTTCACCTTATTTATGTCGATATTCCCTTTGTTCCCTACGGCTTTCATAATCTTTTCCAGTAGGGGTTTAATTGCCAGGGGTCTCCCGTCTGCGGATGTGTATCCGCGGCGAGACCAGATAGCCAGGTACTCTATACACGAATTGCATGTGAACATACTGTCCGAGCAAATCGTGTATGGACTAGGGAATTCTTCGGGGTGTGTGACACCACAGCAGACAGTTCAGCGTGCTGTGCGCTCATAGTGCTGGGGAGTTTAATCGCCAGGGCAGTGCCTGCCTCGGGGTCATAAACTCCGCAGCCTGTGAGTCGTTCACCCGCAGATACTGTGCTTGAACCGTCTACATTGATCTCTCGGCCTGTGGGGTGTAACCCAGCCCGAAAGCCTATGTCAATTTCCCATACCCCTTCTATGGAATACCGGTGGGCAGTCCCTGGATAAATCATGTTGGTCGCAGAGACCCTTTACCTTTAGGTCCATTTGAGAGAGGAGCAGGGTCCAGCGAGCAATGCGGGCACTGCTCACTGTCCCGTCCTTAATTCTCCCATCCAGGAGCATTTGGGTGGGCGTATGGTGGGTAAGGAGTGTGATAGGGGACCCCCCTGTGAAGATCAGTGATCTTTTCACAGCCCAGTGAGTGGCTAGGAGGTGCCGCTCACAGTTGGAGTATCCCTTCTCCACCTCTGTGAGTATCCTGGAGGAGTAGACCACTGGTCTCAGCCGGCCGTGCCGCTCTTGGAGCAGTACTGCACTCAGGCTGTCCCCACTGGCTGCTACCTCCAGGAAAAACTCTTTACCCCCATCTATGGCCCCTAGAGCTGGCGCGGTCTGCAGGTCTTTCTTGAGTTGGATAAATGCTGCCTCGTAACCTTTGTCCCATTCCCACTCCACTCCCTTTTGTAGGAGTCGGAGCAGAGGGGCTGCTGTGGCTGCATAATCCTCAATGAGATCTCTGCAGTACCCGGTTAGCCCTAGAAAAGATCTTACTCCTGTTACTGTGTTGGGGGCGGGTAACTTCTGCACTGCTTCCCTTCTAGCTTTGTCATTGGCCCTTTCTCCAGTGCACACAGCCAGGCCCAGGAATTTTACTTCCTTCAGGTCGATCTGTGCCTTCTTGGGGTTTACTTTAAATCCCTCTTCTTTCAGCAGCTCCAGCAGCTCAGCCAGCAGTGGGCCATGCTCCTCCCCCTCATCGGTGAACAGGAGCAGGTCATCTACATACTGTAATAATTGCTGGGGTCTGCTGAAACACTTTAAACAGTTGGCCATACATTGATGGAAAATACTGGGGCTGTTGTGGAAGCCCTTGAGGGAGACAGTTCCAAGTGTATTGCTGCCCTTTAAAGGTAAAAGCAAACTTGTACTGATCTTCCCTTCTTAAAGGTATGGACCAGAACCCGTTGGAAATATCCAGCACCGTGAAGGTGGTCGCGGAGGCTGGGATACTTCCAATGAGGTCGGCGACAGCAGCAACAGTGGGTGCACAGGCGGGGATGTTACGATTGAGTACTCGATAGTCCACCGTGGCTCTCCAGGAGTTGTCCGGTTTCTTAACCGGCCAAATTGGAGAGTTCACATGGGTAGCTATTGGTCTCAATACCCTCTGTTTAACCAGCAAACCCAAGGCTGTTTCCATGTCTGCCACCACCTCCCTGGGGAAGTTGTACTGTTTCCGTGGTCGGGTCATGGGGTCCCCATCTTTGCTAACCTCGACCCCATTTATTCTCCCACAGTCATGTTTGTGAGTGGCAAAAGCTGCAAGATTTTTTCTCACATACTCTTGATATTCTACAGGGGTGTTACTGACCAGTGATTCAAGGTCGTAACCCTCCTTTGGTTTCATGGTGCACACCGTCCCTTTTCGCTGTTTTCTTGGGATAACCATCACCTCACTCTCCTGTCCCATACAGACTGACCCCCAAAGACAGTGGTTTCTTAAATCCACCAGGATCCCGTGGCCTAGGATGAAGTCAGCCCCCAGGATCCCTCTCCCTTCCTGCTCCCACTTCATCAGGACACAAGTCCACTTAGTGTGGAGTGTACCAAAATGAATGGAGAGTGGAACGGAGAATGAACCAGTCTGTTCAGTGCCCGTGAAACCCACCAAGCTGTAGGGGACCCCGTTAGACAGAGGTGAGGCGGCGGGGTTAGTTGCAGAGACAAGGGTGCTTGAGGCACGGTGTCCAACAGGTAAGTCCCTTTCACCTTTTCCACTTCCGTCTGTACGGTCGGTCTCCCCCATGCACCATACTCGAGGGCACACAGGTGGATGGGCTGTGCCTGTCCTAGTCATGGTTTTGGTTGGGAGGGGGCAGATGGGATTTCGGTACCAGTGGCGGTGGCTACCTTTCCAGGGCCATCTAACATGGCTCGGAGTGCAGTTAAAAAGGTGTCGAATGAGTGGGGAGGGACTGGTTTATCTGTCTCGGTCTTTTGGGCAGGGGCTGGAGAACTCTTTCCTGCTCTATCCAAGGATTTTTACAATCCCTTCTCCAGTGCCCACTCTTTCCGCACCCAACACGGGGACGTTTTGTATCGGAGGAGTTGCCCCCCTCGTGATGCCATTCTCTCTTGTCTTGGTTAGGTCGGATTTCGTGAACCCTTCCCTTTTGTGGGTGCTCCTCTGTCCCACTGCCGTTTCTGTAAGCTAGGGTCAGCTGCCCTGTTCTGTGACTTGGGAATCTCTGGGATCGAACCAAGCCTCAGCCTTGGGTCTTATTCTGCATAAACCGTTAGCTACTAGTCTTCGGAGCCTGTGTGCTAATTTGTCCGGGTTTAAGTGATCTCTGTCTATGCCCCCACTACAGGTGCTTTTGTACACCGGCCACAGTCAGTCTGCGAAAGCCTGTGGGGGTTCTCCTGTGAGCTGCACCGTTTTCTCTACTCTCGAGAAGGGACTCCCGTCATTGCAGCCCATAGCTTCTAAAATGTCTTTCTGGATGGCAGCAAGTGTTTTCTGTCCTCTTTTGCTCTCAGTAGAGAGGAACTGGTCCAGTTTGCTGTCTCGAGATAGGAGAAGCATCTTTGCCATTTCTGCATCATCGCACCCATTAATATTCCCGGCCTGTTCCACTTCCACAAAGTGAACCGAGGGGTCTCCCTTTGGAGTTAGCTTTCCCAGGTGGCTTATCATGGCCCTAAGCTGGTGGGGAGTGTGGGGGACCACAAACTGACTTTCCAGGGGCCCGAGACCCCCGTTAAGAGTGGGCGGGCCAAACTTCTGTTGCTGGACCGGGCACATTGGCCCTGGTTCTGGCTCTCCCTGTTCTGGCTCGCCTCCCTCTCTTCCCTGCGTCCAAGCCGAGCTGAAACTCAGTGCCACAGGAGGTGGTGGTTGACTATCCCTGTCCGGCCCGCAACTGATTTGCCCCCCCTGCTGCTGCACCGGTGTAGTCACTGGTGCCACAGGTGGTGGCCGGGTTGTTTCTTCCTTCTCTTCCAGGTTTACCTGGGGCGTACCCGGGCTTATTAGGCATACCATGCCTATTGCCTTGAAAAGAGCAAGGTTTAAACTTTTAATTTGTTGCTGGCAGGGACCGTGGTCTCCTGATTCAAACCCATTAGTGCTAGCTATTTTATACGCTGCTTGCACATCTTTTAATCTTTCCTGGAGCTCTTTTACTTGTAGGGTGAAGCGAGTGCTTTCCTCCCTCAGTGACTTTTCATTACTTTTGGCCTCGGTAACCTGACATTAAAAATAGCCCTGACTGTTTTTAAACCTTTCCATTATTTGGGTCCTTTCCTGTTTTAGCTGACGGAGTTCTCCTGATAATCTTTCTTCTGACATAACCCTTTCCTGGTAGCTCTCTGCACATTCCCATAACCCTGCCTGCAATGTTTCATTCATTCTGTCTAGCAGTTAGACCTGTTGCTGTAGACAGACCAACCAAATTGCTTTCTCTACTGCTTCTTTGTGATCTTTACTTGCTGTCCACTGGGCTGCAGCGTCAGCTGGACGCTCAGCGCGCAATCGACTAAGCACCCATTCCTTAGTTACATTCACTTTCTTATACACATAGGAGGAAATCCTCTCTTCCATTTTGGTTCTTTGCCCCAAACCAGCAATCTCCACATCACACCCCGTGTACCAGAGTCCTGCCGCAGTCGTCATTTTGTAAGGGGAGGGGGGAGGGGGTGGTGTTTGTGGTCTCTGAGGGGTCAGGTTCCCTTCTGACCAACTTGAGCGGTTTCGAATCGCTCCCCCTCCCTTGGGTTCTGCACTCTGGATTTATTTGCGGGGGGGGTGACAAAAGTGCAGAGGACACTGGTTTGATGCAAAGAAGTTTGGTTTTATTACAGTGAATGTAATACAGGCTTATTACTCTAGTAAGAAAATACACGGCCAAACTTACAATCACTCTAATAAAGAACAAGACAAGGAAAGGTACAAGGTCAAACTTAGAATCACTGTAATAAAGTACCATACACTACACATTCAAAGGGGGTTGCAGTAAAATTATACCTCCCACCTCCCAATACCTAATTCTAGCTCGGTTAGACTCCAGGGCAGGGACTTATGTTTACCAATCCTTTTGATAGGTAATGGTAGATGGTGATGTTCTTCCTTCCTTCAGGACTTTAAGACTTCGAGGCTGGAGAAGTTAGTTTTACAACTGTCACGTTGGTTTCTCTCCTTGTCTTGATGAGGTAGTAGCGACCACCTCTCTCCCCCACTCTCTCTCTTCGTCTTCTCGTCTCTCCAACCTCTGTTGAAAACAGTGGCCAGTTATACAATTTCAGTGTTCTAATCTTGCCGCCCAATCTGTTCACAATCCTTTCTATCATTTTGTCGGGCTTGGTTCTTCTTTGTAATATTTTGTCGGGTTCGTTAAAGTTGATATGTCTTGGGTGGGTTGATCTTCGAAAAACTGTTTCCTGATGGAAAAATTAGTTTGGTAATTGCAATGTCCTTTTGTGCTTAGTCTTTCGCATACAGGCTGGATTGGGCCTCTTCCTGATGTATATGCTGAAATGGTTTGTCCAGACCCATGTTGATGGGGAGCTATCTCTGGGTGATAATGTGATGGTCATGTCTCTTGTGGAGGAAGATTTCCAAATACTCATTCTTCCAGACAGGTTAACTCAGTTCTCACACCCAGACAGTTCCAATAATCAAATGGGCTTCTTTTGTTCCATAGGTCTGTCCACAGGCTTGAATTTGTCTTGTAAAAGTTCATAACGCTATTAAAGTTCGTAGTTTCTTGCATAAGCACTTTAGAGTTCCAAACTTTTCGGTAGATAGTCCCAAATTAAGTTTCCTTTTGAATGAGCCCAAACACAGGGGGGGTTCTGGTGAATTTTGCTCTCTGCAATGCCCATTCATGCTCCCATCTGGCGCTAACAGGAGCTGCTAATCTTTGAATTTCTAGCCCCTAGAAACTGAAAGTATAATAGAGCAGTCAGCACGGATTCCACAAGCGAATCCAGAGACTGTACCAATACTTACAGAGGGTCCTGAGACTGTACCAACACTTAAAGAGGGCACTGAGACTGTACCAACACTTACAGTGGGTCCACAGGCTGTACCAACACTTAGAGGGTCCAGAGACTGTACTAACATTTAGAGGGTCCAGAGACTGTACCAACACTTAGAGAGGCCAGAGACTGTACCAACACTTAGAGGGTCCAGAGACTGTACCAACACTTAGAGAGGCCAGAGACTGTACCAACACTTCGAGGGTCCAGAGACTGTACTAACACTTACAGAGGGTCCTGAGACTTTACCAACACTTACAGAGGGTCTAGAGACTCATTAGCCTCGGTCCAAACATGGACAAAAGAGCTGAAATGCAGAGGTGAGGTGAGAGTGACTGCCCTCGACATCAAGTCAACATTTGACCAAGTGTGGCATCAAAGAGCCCCAGTAAAACTGGTCAATGGGAATCAGGGAAAACTCTCCACTGTTTGGAGTCATACCGAGCACAAAGGAAGATGGTTCTGGTTGTTGGATCATCACAGCCCCAAAACATTGTTGCAGGAGTTCCTCGGGGCAGTGTCCTTCATCAATAACCTTCCCTACATCAGAAATGGGGAAGTTCACTGATGACTGCACAGTGCTCAGTCCATTCACAGTCCGTGCCCACATGCGGGCAAGACCTGGAGAACATTCAGGCTTGGGCTGATAACTGGCAAGTTACATTTGCACCACACAAGTGCCAGGCAATGACTATCTCCAACAAGAGACAGTCTAACCACCTCCTCTTGGCATTCAACAGCCGAATCCCCCACCATCAACATCCTGGGGGTCATCATTGAGCAGAAATTTAAGTGGACCAGCCACATAAATACTGTGGCTACAAGAGCAGGTCAGAGGCTGGGTATTCTACACCGACTGTCTCACCTCCTGACTCCCCAAAGCCTTTCCACCATCTACAAGGCACAAGTCAGGAGTGTGCTGCAATATTTTCCACTGGCCTAAATGAGTAGAACTCAAACAACACTCAAGAAGTTTGACCATCCAGGACAAAGCAGCCGCTTGATTGGCCCCCCATCCACCACCTTAAACATTCACTCCCTCCACCACCGGTGCACCGTGGCTGCAGTGTGCACCATCTACAAGATGCACTGCAGCAACTCAACAAGGCTTTTTCAGCAGCACCTCCCAAACCCGCGAACTCCACCACCTAGAACGACAAGGGCAGCAGGCGCATGGGAAAACCATCACCTGCAGGTTCCCCTCCCAGTCACACACCATCCTGACTTGGAAATATATCGGCCATTCCTTCATAGTCACTGGGTCACAACCCTGGAACTCCCTCCCTAACAGCACTGTGGGAGCACCTTCACCACATGGACTGCAGCAGTTCAAGTAGAAGACCCACCACAACCTTCCCAAGGGCAATTCGGGATGGGAATAAATGCTGGCCTTGCTGGCGATGCCCACATCCCATGAATGTATACATTAAAAGTTTAAAAATTATTAACAGAGGATCCAGTGACGGTACTAATATTTACTGAGACGTTATTATAATTTACAGGGGTCCAGAGGTGGTACTAATATTTACAAGAATTACATAAATTGCATTTATATTTAGTGGATCTAGAGACATATTTTCATGGAAACCTGAGTAGGTACTAGTATTAACAGAGAATCTAGAGATTGTACAGAGGAGCTGTTAATATTTACACAGGATCCAGAGAAAGTGGTAATATTTACAGAGGATTAAAAGATGGTACTAATTGTTGTATATGCAGACTATGGATGTACTCTCTGTGTAGTCACTGTGTGGTTACATAATATGGAGACTTGGTTACCTGATGTATTATCAATAAGGTTTGCATTGTGTATTTCCATGCTGGCACCACTAAAGGGTGCAACTGGTGGAGACCAGGGGTTTCCTGCCCTGGTGGCAGCTCCCAGTATAAAAGGCCGCACACCATGTTTGTGCCGACTCTGGAGTTTGGAATAAAAGACCAAGGTCACTACAGTTTGAGTACAACACATTGCCTCGTGGAGTCATTCATAAGTACATTATAGACATAACACTAATATTTAGAGGCGATCTAGATAAAGAAATAATAGGTACAGGTTATGCAGAGACAGTGCTAATAATGACAGAAGGTCCAGAGAAGGTGCTGATGTTTACACAGGGTGCAGAGATAGTTTTATTATTTACAGGGGACCCGGAGACTGTGCAAATAGCAACAGAGGATCCAGAGACTGTGCTAATAGCAACAGAGACTCCAGACACGGTCCTAATGTTTACAGGTTTTCCAGAGATGGTACTAATATTTACACTGGGTCCCAGCATGATGTATAACATTCCTGTTATGTCCTTGCCTTACAGTTAACCTACTGACGATTGTGATCCTGACTCGGGGAAAGTGCGGTCTCTCCAAATGTGTCACTCGTTACCTGGTGGCCATGGCAGCAGCGGATCTACAGGTCGTTATCCTCGACCTGATATTGAGGCAAATTCCAGTTCGTTTTTCGAGTCACTTCCATTTCGTGATGCCCATTCCTGTGTGTAATATCCACGCCGTCCTGCTGTATGCAGCCACAGACTGCTCTGTCTGGTTCATTGTCACTTTCACCTTCCATCGATTTGTGGCCATTTGTTGCCAGAAGCTGAAATCAAATATTGCACCGAGAGAACAGTGGCTGTGGTTCTGGGAACAGTGACTGTGCTGAGCTGTTCAAAGGATATTTTCTGGTATTTTATGTTAACGGGTAAATATTACCTCGACAACGATCCCTGGTTTTGTTGTAGACGAGATGGTGTTGTTGGTTCAACAGTCTGGGCAATAATCGAACTCCTTCATTATATTCTCAACACTTTTGTCCCATTTGTTCTGATCCTGCTGCTCAATGCTCCCACCGTCAGACACATTTTAGTGGCCAGCAGAGCTCGCAGGAGACTCCGGGGTCCCAGCCATGGGGGTGGTCCCAGAGACCCTGAGATGGAGAGCCGCAGGAAATCTGTCATTTTACTGTTTGTTATCTCGGGGAATTTCATCCTGTTATGGTCAATGTATGTGGTGTATTCTATATGTAACCGACTGTGGTACATTGGATTTAATGCTGTATCTCTACCTCTCTGTGTACAAGAGCTGGGCTTCATGCTGCAACCCCTGAGTTGCTGCACCAACACTTGTATTTATGCTGTGACCCAGACTAAGTTCAGAGAGCAGTTAAAGAATGTGAGGAAATATCCCTTTAATGTAATTGTCAAATGCATTAAACAATAAGAGCTGAAGATTTTCCAGCATCAGAACTGAATCCTATCTTATATTTTCACCAACCAGCTCACCCTGTGATATAGACACAGTGGGTCTGCTCTCCCCGGGGTCTGTGATACACAGTGGGCTCGGTCTGCTCTCCCCGGGGTCTGTGATACACAGTGGGGCCGGGGGGGGGGTCTGCTCTCCCCCGGGGTCTGTGATACACAGTGGGCCCGGTCTGCTCTCCCCCCAGGGTCTGTGATACACAGTGGGCCCAGTCTGCTCTCCCCCCAGGATCTGTGATACACAGTGGGCCCGGTCTTCTCTCCCCCCAGGGTCTGTGATACACAGTGGGCCCGGTCTGCTCTCCCCCCAGGGTCTGTGATACACAATGGGCCCGGTCTGCTCTCCCCCCAGGGTCTGTGATACACAGTGGGCCCGGTCTGCTCTCCCCGGGGTGTGTGATATACAGTGGGCCCGGTCTGCTCTCCCCCGGGTCTGTGATACACAGTGGGCCCAGTCTGCTCTCCCTCCGGGGTCTGTGATACACAGTGGGCCCAGTCTGCTCTCCCCCCGGAGTCTATGATACACAGTGGGCCCGGTCTGCTCTCCCCCCGGGGTCTGTGATACACAGTGGGCCCAGTCTGCTCTCCCCCCGGGGTCTATGATACACAGTGGGCCCGGTCTGCTCTCCCCCCGGGGTCTATGATACACAGTGGGCCCGGTCTGCTCTCCCCACGGGGTCTGTGATACACAGTGGGCCCAGTCTGCTCTCCCCCCAGGGTCTGTGATACACAGTGGGCCCGGTCTGCTCTCCCCCCGGGGTCTATGATACACAGTGGGCTCGGTCTGCTCTCCCCCGGAGTCTGTGATACACAGTGGGGCAGGGCGGGAGGGGATCTGCTCTCCCCCGGGGTCGATGATAAAACAACAACTTGTATTTATATAGGGTCTTACGTGGTAAAATGTCCCAAGGTGCTTCATATAGCGTTATCAAACAAAATTTGACACTGAGCCACGTAAGGCGATAGTAAGGCTGTAATATATACTTCCAACCAGTGAACTACTGCTCCACCGAGTAGATTACTGTGGTAATGCAGCCATTGCTGTTTATACAATAAAAGCATCAGGTGACTTGGTCACCTGACAACTTGCTGAGTTGAAGCCATCTTGTAAGTGTGTGTTTGTGATGTCATAGTGAAGATCCCATGTTGGTGACGTAGGATCAGATTTCTCGATACCGTAGCTGAAATATTTGTTGGTGGATGATCCCAGCCAACAACAGAGAGACTAGCGAGGCCCTTTCTGTTGCAGCACAACTAAAAATCCCAGATAAATTACAAGCACATTTGGCTGAACTGAAGAGTCCAGATGGCCATGCCTATGGGAATAATAGGACGCTTTGGTGAGTTCCATCATGACCGAGAGATGTTTGGAGCATATGTGGCGGCTAGAAAAGTTTTTCATCGCAAATAGTATCATCGAACTCCCCGATAATGAAAACCGTAACCGGGCGGTGTAACAAAGGAAACGGACTATTTTCCTGACTGAAGCAGGCCCCGAGGTGTATGAAACCCTGAAAAATGTCCTTGTTCCCATCATGTCAAAGGACACATCACTTACGGAGATTCTAACCAATTTAGAACATCACTACCATCCTGAGCCCCTGGAGATTGCTGAAAGTTATTATCTTGGAATATGAGATCAATTAATTGATGAATGTATCAGTGAGCACATTTTAGCATTAAAAAGCTAACTATTCGCTGTCATTTCAGAAACTTTCAGGACTGAGCATTACATGTTTTTGGGCTGAAAACTGAAGCAATCAGAAGAAAGTTGCTGATACCCCTACTTGACTTTTGATTTTGCTTGTCAGACAGCTATGTTAATGGATATAACGGACCAGTACTCCCCAGAATTTTGTACCATTTCCAGTCGTCAGGCAACCGAGGTGAATCACCTGCAGGTTAAAAGAAAAAGGCAGTTGGGCCCCAAGGCCTCAGCACCTGGCCAAGGTAACAGAGCATTGAAGTTGTGCAATTGGTGCCTGGAACAACACATAGCTCAAAGTTGTCCACATGTGAAGGCAAAGTGTTTATTCTGCAAGAAAACTGGGCATCTTGCAAAGGCATGCCAACTGAAGAGTAAATCAACTTTCAAGACTATAAGTAGAAATCCACAGAGATTACATTGCATAGAAGAAAAGCAACCGGTCAAAGAGATACATGTCATCAGAAGCACAAGAGTATCGAACAACGATTCGAAAAGTATCGTCATCCAATTAGATGTTACAGGAACCAAGATACTCATGGAAATTGACACTGATGCATTCATGAGCACAGTCCCGGAATTGCTATGTCTCGACAAGTTGAGTGATTTTCCACTGGAGAAGTCAAAGATAGAGCTGTGAGGCTACTCAGGAGAGCAAATCCCTGTGGTAGGATGTATCACCATACTGGTGAAAAACAAGGATCAGTTTCAGAGCTTGCCTCTCTTAGTAGTGGCAGGAGACAAGCCTGCATTACTAGGTAGAAATTGGTTGGGATCACTGAAGTTGGATTGGAATGAGATTTTTCAAGTTGAAACGCGATTTGCATCGAAAGATGATGTCCTGAAGAAGTATTCGAAGGAGTTCTGCAAACCAGGCAGTCCGATCCAAGGCTTCAAAATGAGTGTCAGAGTACAGAAGGATGTTCGACCAGTTTTTTTCAAGCCATGTCCCGTACCATATGCACTCAAGGAGAAAGTTGAGCAAGAACTCAAAGGCCTAGAGACTGAGTACATTATCTCAGAGATAGATCAATTTAATTGGGCTACACCCATTGTTGTTGTACCTAAGACAGATGGTAAGGTAAGGTTGCATGGTGATTATAAAGTAACTGTAAACCAGGCTCTCGAGGGTAATTGCCCCAATACATTGCCAAATGTAAAAGATTTGTTCATAACACTGACAGGTGGTCAGATGTTCTCAAAGTTGGATCTTACAAATGCCTACTTACAACAGGAGCGAGATGAGGAGTCCAAGTCATGCAGATGTTGTATTCAGGCCCCCTCCTACAGATGTTGAATTATGTCCCCTTTATATATTTGGAATTGATTCCCTCTCCTACAGATGTTTAATACTGACACACTCCTACAGATATTGAATTCAGGACCTCTCCTACAGATGTTGAATACTGACACACTCCTACAGATATTGAATTCAGGACCTCTCCTACAGATGTTGAATACTGACACACTCCTGCAGATATTGAATTCAGTACCTTTCCTACAGATGTTGAATTTGGAACGCATCCGACAGATGTTGAATCCAGGCTCCCTCTAGATATTCTCTGGATTCTGGGGCAGTCCCAGCAGACTGGAAAACTGCAAATGTAACGCCCCTATTTAAAAAAGGAGGCAGACAAAAAGCAGGAAACTATAGACCAGTTAGCCTCACATCTGTGGTTGGGAAAATGTTAGAGTCCATTACTAAAGAAGCATGAGCAGGACATTTGTAAAAGCATCATTCAATCAGGCAGAGTCAGAATGGATTTATGAAGTGGAAGCCAAGTTTCACAAATTTCCTGGAATTCTTTGAGGATGTAACGAATGGGGCAGAAACATAGAAACATAGAAACATGGAAAATAGGTGCAGGAGTAGGCCATTCGGCCCTTCGAGCCTTCACCGCCATGCAATAAGATCATGGCTGATCATTCCCTCAGTAACCCTTTCTTGCTTTCTCGCCATACCTCTTGATCTCTTTAGTCGTAAGGGCCATATCTAACTCCCTCTTGAATATATCCAATGAACTGGCATCAACAACTCTCTGTGGCAGGGAATTCCACAGGTTAACAACTCTCTGAGTGGAGAAGTTTCTCCTCATCTCGGTCCTAAATGGCCTACCCCTTATCCCAAGACTATGTCCCCTGGTTCTGGACTTCCCCAACATCGGGAACATTCTTCCCAAATTTAAGCTGCCCAGTCCCGTCAGAATCTTATACGTTTCTATGAGATCCCCTCTCATCCTTCTAAACTCCAGTGAATACAGGCCCAGTTGATCCAGGCTCTCCTCAAATGTCAGTCCAGCCATCCCAGGAATCAGTCTGGTGAACCTTCGCTGCACTCCCTCAATAGCAAGAACGTCCTTCCTCAGATTAGGAGAACAAAACTGAACACAATATTCCAGGTGAGGTCTTACCAAGGCCCTGTACAACTGCAGTAAGACCTCCCTGCTCCTATACTCAAATCCCCTAGCTATGAAGGCCAACATACCATTTGCCTTCTTCACTGCCTGCTGTACCTGCATGCCAACTTTCAATGACTGATGAATCATGACATCAAGGTCTCGTTGCACCTCCCCTTTCCCTAATCTGCCGCCATTTAGATAATATTCTGCCTTCGTGTTTTTGCCCCCAAAATGGATAACCTCACATTTATCTACATTATACTGCATCTGCCATGCATTTGCTCACTCACCTAACCTCTCCCAGCCACCCTGCAGCCTCTTAGCATCCTCCTCACAGCTCACACCACCACCCAGTTTAGTGTCATCAGCAAACTTGGAGATATTGCACCCAATTCCTTCATCTAAATCGTTAATGCATATTGTAAAGAGCTGGGGTGCCAGCACTGAACCCTGCGGCACTCCAATAAAGAAGATTATGGTCACACTAAGTTTAGTTCACGGTACTCAGCCTCGTGGAGTTGTTCTATACACTATAATTGGCGACGAGTAACAGAATACGAACCTTCACGCAACCATGGCTGCTGTTGGAATATTAGAGAGATTCATAGAGCGTGATGATTGGGAAGCCTTTGTCGAGTGTCTCGACCAGTATTTCGTGGCCAATGAGCTGGAAGGAGACACTAACATGGCCAAGTGCAGGGCGGTTCTCCTCACCGTCTGTGGGCCTAAAACATACGGCCTCATCAAGAATCTGCTTGCACCAACAAAACCAACGACGAAGGAATATACAGAGTTGTGCACGCTGGTTCGGGACCACCTCAAGCCGAAGGAGAGTATCCTTATGGCCAGAAATCGTTTTGACACGCACCATCGCTCCGAGGGCCAGGACGTGGCGGATTATGTCACCGACCTGAGATGCCTTGCGGGACCTTGCGATTTTGGAGCTGCGTTGGGGCAAATGCTGCCGGACTTTTTCATGCTAGGCATCAGCCCGAAGTCATTCTTCGAAAGCTGCTGGCTGCTGAAACCCTAGACCTGAGCAGGGCCATCGCGATCGCCCAGGCATGCATGGCCATGGACGATAACACCAAACAGATATCTTCTCAACATCGAAGCTCACCGGCAAGTACTGTGCATAAAATGACGTTGCTAGCAGGCCGAACTGCACATGGCAGGGCCTATACGTCTGCGGCTGCAAGACCTGTGATGACTCAGAGTCCTCCATCGGGGGTGAATGTGAATCCATTAGCACCGTGTTGGCACTGCGGGGGTAATCATCGGGCCCAGCAATGTCGATTCAAGCACTACATGTGCAAAGGCTGCGCAACGATGGGGCAGTTCCAGCGAATGTGCAAACGTGGCAGAGGATGATCGATCCGGCGCGGATCACGCAGCACAGGCAACTCAACCCAGGAAGAAGTGTATGGGGTACATACCTTCCCCACCAAGAGCCCTCCTATAATGCTGAAAGTCAAATTAAATGGAGTTCCAGTATCCATGGAGTTGGACACGGGGGCGAGTCAGTCAATAATGAGCCAGAAGGCTTTCGATAAACTGTAGGGCAATAAAGCACAAAGGCCCAAACTGAGCCCAATTAATGCAAAGCTGCGTACCTACACCAAAGAGCTCATACCATTAATTGGAAGTGCGGCAGTGAAGGTATCGTATGATGGAGCTGTGCATGACCTATCATTGTGGATTGTTCCAGGCAATGGCCCAACGCTGTTCGGCAGAAGCTGGCTAGAAAGATTAGATGGAATTGGAACGACATCAAAGCACTATCTTCAGTGGATGACGCCTCGTGTGCTCAATTGCTGAGCAAGTTTTCCTCGCTATTCGAATAAGGCATCGGCAACTTCACAGGAGCCAAGGTACAGATCCATCTGGGCCCCGATGCACGGCCCGTCCATCACAAGTCTCAGGCGGTTCCGTACATGAGATTGAACTGGACAGACTCCAACGCGAAGGAATCATATCGCCAGTCGAGTTCAACGAGTGAGCCAGTCCAATTGTTCCGGTGTTGAAAAGCAATGGCACGGTCAGAATCTGCAGAGACTACAAGGTCATCATCATCATCATCATCATCATCATCATAGGCAGTCCCTCGAAGCGATGATGATTTGCTTCAACGCCAAAAAGGAATGAGTTCATAGGTGTTTCAATGAAGGACCTAATATTCCAGATCCTGAACTACATCTTGGAGAGTGAAAGATGCCTGTGCGTGGATTTTTTTAACGTGTGGTGGCCGTTGTACACCAGCCACCACACGGGCTTGACAGAGCTAGGTCTTGGTCTAGTGGCAAGGGGATCCAAGGCGACTGGAGACCAGCTCTGCTGCAAGGACCAAGTGCGCGCACATATAGTCTTCGCACTCTATGCTGAAGGTAATGGTAGGTGCCAGTGAGATGGGTTTAAGGATACAGTTGCTAATGGAGATGAGGCAGAGGCTATCTTTGCTCTCCAGGATGATCTTGACATAGTTGGTGGTTTTGTCAGCGAAGACAGAGGCCAAATAGCTTGATGTGATGTGCCCCAGTTACACGCAAGTCTTCACCCCTTGGATTTGATGGAGTGAAGATGGCAGCCATAGCGGTGAATGGCCAGGATGGGACACAGTGAAGATTTTACTGGTGACAAGGACATCAAAGATGGAGGAGAGGGAAACACTGAACAGACTGAAAGCTGCAAAAGTATCATGGTGAGTAGCTGAGCAGTTGGGAGTTTTAAAGTGCAATTGTAAGTGACCTTATTAAAACCTAGGACATTTTTGTTCCATTGAACCATATTTCACTTTTGGTCCCAGTTCGGATGTCAAAGCATTAAAGGGATGTAACTGTTGCCATGAATCAAGGCTCCTTTAGTAGATTACTGCATTTACAGTCAGCTGTCCAGCTGTGGCTGGATCATCATTACTCTCTTGTATCTCACATCTCCTACCCTTTCTGTGTTTGCCCCTGAAAAAATCATTTTCCCTCAAGTCACTACAAGGTAACGATTAACTGAGTCTCACTACAGGACCAGTACCCGCTGCCCAAAGCAGATGATCTGTTCGCAATGTTAGCGGGGGGGAAGTCGTTCACCAAGTTGGACCTAACCTCCGTCTATGTGACACAGGAGCTGGCTGAATCAACACGCACAAAGGGCTGTTTATATACCACAGGTGCCCTTTTGGGATTCGCTCGGCAGCCATTTTCCAGAGAAACCATGGAGAGTTTGCTGAAATCTGTTGTGCACCGTTGTGTTTCAAGACGACATCCTGATCACCAGTCGTGGCACCATCAAACATCTACACAACCTGGAAGAGGTTTTAAGTCGACTAGACAGAGTGGGATTCAGGCTGAAATGCTCCAAGTGTGTTTTCCTGGCGCCAGAAGTAGAATTTTTGGAGGAAGATTTCCGCAGACGGCATCAGGCCCACGGACTCAAAGACAGAGGCCATCAAGAATGCACCCAGACCACAGAATGTGACGGAGTTCCTGGGACTCCTCAACTATTTCGGTAACTTTCTACCCGGGTTGAGCACGTTGTTAGAGCCTTTGCACATGTTGCTACGTAAGGGTGATGACTGGGTTTGGGACAAATCTCAAGACACAGCCTTTGAGAAGGCCAGGAACCTGCTATGTTCAAATAAGTTATTTGTACACTATGACCCATGTAAACATTTAGTGCTAGCTTGGGACGCCTCATCATACGGGGTCGGCTGTGTGTTACAGCAAGCCAATGTATCGGGCAACCTCCAACCGGTTGCATACGCATCTAGAAGTCTGCATAAGGCTGAGAGAGCCTACAGTATGGTCAAGAAAGAGGCGTTAGCATGTGTATATGGGGTTAAGAAAATGCACCAATACCTGTTTGGACTTTGGTTTGAGCTTGAAACTGACCACAAGCCACTCATTTCGCTGTTTTCAGAGAGCAAAGGTATAAATACCAATGTTTCATCCTGCATCCAAAGATGGGAACTAACATTATCCACTTATGACTATGTTATCTGCCACAGACCATGCACCGAAAACTGTTTCCATTCTTTCTTTTGCCTAACCCATCCTTTAACTTCGTGCACTCTGCTCCCTACTACCGCCCCTGCGTCTGACTGTGCCTTGGACTCCCTGAGCTCTGCCTCGAACTTACCAACCTGCTCATCTAGCAGTTGGACTTGTCTTTGCAGACAGATGAGCCATATCGCCTTTTCAATACTGCGCCTATGCTCCTTGCCCTCCATCCATTCTGCCGCTGCGTCCGCTGGACACTCATCATGGAACAAGCCTAGCACCTATTTCTTAGTGATGTTCACCTTCTTAAATACATATGAAGAAATCCTTTCCTCCAGTTGGGATCTTTCAGCAGAAGCGCAGTCTATGACTGATTTACACTCCTTTTACCCGGGTCCTGCCGTGGTCACCATGAGATGTAAGCGGTTTTAATACTAGCCCAATTGCTAGACCGATGGTTCGAATCGCCCCCACCTTACGAAAATTCTATACCCCGGGATTTTTATTCAGAGTGTAAATAGAATAAGTCACGGACAGGAATGTTTCGGAAAAATCGTATTTACTTTATTTGGTCTAACATACACTGGCCAAAACATGCATTACTAAACAAAATCACTGTCTCTGTGGAGAATAAAATCCAGGTTACAAACAACACACATACAATATAGGAATGAGACCTAGTAACATGCAGTAATTCCCTCGCGGATTCTAACTCAACCCCTACCAACGAATTACTCAGTCGAAGCTCACGCCCCAGAATAGCCCTGAAAAGCTTCACTTCTGAGAAAACCCTGAGCCCTTAGTCTCACCCAACTTGCCTGGGATATCTGGCTACTGGCTTGGGACACTAGCGACCATGCTCACCACCACACGCAGCCGGTTTCGATCGCTCTTCTGCGGAACTGCGGCTTCCTCTGTGGTGGAGTGAGAGCGAGAGGGAGAGAGAGCTCTCTCTAGATACAAGCTGCAAGCTGCCAGCTACAAGCTTCACTACAAGCTTCACTACAAGCTCCAAGCTCCAAGCTAAAAAATAAAGTGGAAAGACCCTGTTTTTATGGGAGTCTTGCTACCTACTATCTTTCCAGCCAATCTTTAAAACCCCTTTGTTTCTAAGCACGGGTACTTAGTCAGTGATGGGCCATCCAACCCATGTGTATTGGGCTGATGGCTCTTAATCTGGGCATTTCTCTCAGTCTTTGTGTTGGGAAAGACCTGGCTCCTCTTTGACTCTCAGGCTAGTGGGTTCATTGTTCTGCTTTCCTTCTGAGATGGAGGTGACAAGTGCTTTTGCATATTAGAGTGGCTTTGTCAGTGGTCCCCCCTTCCTGGCCGACAGCTCTTTTGTCAATATTCATGGCTCCCTTCCTTTAGCTGGGACTGGTGGGCAAACCTGTACTGGATGACTGACAGTTCGTTTGTCACAGCTAACTGCCGTGAGGTCTCTGGAGTTTTAAAGCCCCCCAGCTTTCTCACGTATCACGCAGGGTGAGCCCATCACAGGGACAATACCCTCAGAAAAACCCATAAAGTCCACAAAATATTTTCGACTGAGTCCATTCTTTAAACAGAGATTTTGCGATCTCTTCAAGCCAGGGACCAGGGACCCAAGGAGCCAGGGAGCCAGGAACCCAAGGAGCCAGGGACCCAGGGAGCCAGGGAGCCAGGGACCCAAGGAGCCAGGGAGCCAGGGAGCCAGGGACCCAGGGAGCCAGGGAGCCACGGAGCCAGGGAGCCAGGGAGCCAGGGACCCAAGGAGCCAGGGAGCAAGGGAGCCAGGGAGCCAGGGACCAAGGAGCCAGGGAGCCAGGGAGCCAGGGAGCCGGGGAGCCAGGGAGCCAGGGAGCCAGGGAGCTAGGGACCCAGGGAGCCAGGGAGCCAGGGAGTCAGGGACCCAAGGAGCCAGGGACCCAAGGAGCCAGGGAGCCAGGGAGCCAGGGACCAAGGAGCCAAGGAGTCAGGGAGCCAGGGAGTCAGGGAGCCAGGAACCGAAGGAACCAGGGAGCCAGGGAGCCAGTGAGTCAGGGAGCCAGGGACCCAAGGAGCCAGGGAGCCAGGGAGTCAGGGACCCAAGGAGCCAGGGACCTAAGGAGCCAGGAGCCAGGGAGCCAGGGACCAAGGAGCCAAGGAGCCAGGGAGCCAGGGAGTCAGGGAGCCAGAAACCGAAGGAGCCAGGGAGCCAGGGACCCAAGGAGCCAAGGAGCCAGGGAGCCAGGGAGCCAGGGACCCAAGGAACCAGGGAGCCAGGGAGCCAGGGAGCCAGGAAGCCAGGGAGCCAGGGACCCAAGGAGCCAGGGAGCCAGGAAGCCAGGGAGCCAGGGAGCCAGGGAGCCAGGCACCAAGGAGCCAGGGAGCCAGGCACCAAGGAGCCAGGGACCCAAGGATCCAGGGAGCCAGGAAGCCAGGAAGCCAGGAAGCCAGGAAGCCAGGAAGCCATGGAGCCAGGGAGCCAGGAAGCCAGGGAGCCAGGGAGCCAGGGAGCCACGGAGCCAGGGACCCAAGGAGCCAGAGACTAAGGAGCCAGGGAGCCAGGGAGCCAGGGAGCCAGGGAGGCAGGGACCCAAGGAGCCAGGGAGCCAGGGAGTCAGGGACCCAAGGAGCCAGGGACCCAAGGAGCCAGGGACCCAAGGAGCCAGGGAGCCAGGGACCAAGGAGCCAAGGAGCCAAGGAGCCAGGGAGCCAGGGAGCCAGGAACCGAAGGAGCCAGGGAGCCAGGGACCCAAGGAGCCAGGGACTAAGGAGCCAGGGAGCCAGGGAGCCAGGGAGCCAGGGACCCAAGGAGCCAAGGAGCCAGGGAGCCAGGGATCCAAGGAACCAGGGAGCCTCGGAGCCAGGGAGCCAGGAAGCCAGAGAGCCAGGGACCCAAGGAGCCAGGGAGCCAGGAAGCCAGGGACCCAAGGAGCCAGGGAGCCAGGGAGCCAGCGAATGTGATGGGATCCACTCACGCCTGCATTTAAATGGGACATGAACACTGCCATTTGTGACTGTGTCATGGGGCAGCAGACTGGCCTCACTGTGTCTATATATCGATCTATCCTTGGCCCCCTCCTAGTTTTCATCGACATGTTGCCCCTTGGCGACACCATCTGAAAACACAGCCTTAGTTTCCACATGTACGCTGACCTCACTACCACTTCTCTCGACCCTTCCACTGTCTATAAATTGTCAGGTTGCTTGGTTGACTGAATGAGCAGAAATTTCCTCCAACTAAATATTGGGAAAACCGAAGGCATTTTCTTCGGTACCCGTCACAAACGCTGTTCCCTGGTTACCAACTCCATCTCCCTCCCTGGCAACTGTCTGAGGCTCAATCAGGCTGTTCGCAACCTTCTGAGCTAGTGTGATATTTCACTCCAAGCTGAGCTTTCGATCACATATCGGCACCAGCACTAAGACCGCCTATTTCCATCTCCATAACATCGCCTGACTTTGCCCCTGCCTCAGCTCATTTGCTGCTGAAGCCCTCATCCGTGCCTTTGTTACCTCCAAACTTGACTATTCCAACGCACTCCTGGCTGGCCTCCCACATTCTACCCTATGTAAACTAGATGTGATCCAAAATTCTGCAGCCCATGTCCTAGCTCGCACCAAGTCCCGCTCACCCATCACCTCTGTGCTTGCTGACCAACATTGGCTCCAGGTTAAACAGCACCTTGATTTTAAAATTTTCATCCTTGTTTAAAAATCCCTCCATGGCCTCGCCCCTCCCTATCTCTGTAATCTCCTCCAGCCCCACAACCCCCCGAGATATTTGCACTCCTCCAATGCTGACCCATTACGCATCCCCGATTTTAATCATATAATATGGAGCTCCTCCTAGTGGAACTACTGCTCCTCCTAGTGGACTACGGTTGTAATGCAACTGTGGTTCGGGTGGGAGGCAATGGGGGGGGAGTGGGGCAGAGCTTGACAGACACATGTGGAGAAAAATGCAGTGCAAATAGTTACTCCCATATAATAAAAGGATCATGTGACAAGATCACATGACGAGTTCCTGTAGAGCCATCTTGCGTATGTGTATGCTTGTGATGTCATGAAGAATATATCACAAGTCACTCCACCATTGGTGACCGTGCCTTCAGCTGACAAGACCCTAAGCTCTAGAATTCTCTTCCTAAACTTCTCCACCTCTCTACTTTTCTCTCCTCCGATAAGATGCTCTTAAAACCTACCTCTTTGACCAAGCTTTTAGTCATCTGCCTTAATATTTGCTTACATGGTTCGGTGTCAAAGTCTGTTTGATAACACTCCTACAAACCAACTTGGCACATTTTACTACATAAAGACCCCCCCACCCCCCCGCCCACTGTATATCACAGACCGCGGGGAGAGTAGACGGGGCCCACTGTGTATCACAGACCCCGGGGAGAGCAGAACGGGCCCACTGTGTATCACAGACCCTGGGGGGAGAGCAGACTGGGCCCACTGTGTATCACTGACCCCGCGGGGAGAGCAGACCGGGCCCACTGTGTATCACAGACCCCGGGGGAGAGCAGACCGGGCCCACTGTGTATCACAGACCCTGGCGGGAGAGCAGACCGGGCCCACTGTGTATCACAGACCCTGGGGGAAGAGCAGACTGGGCCCACTGTGTATCACAGACCCCGGGGAGAGCAGGCCGGGCCCACTGTGTATCACAGGCCCCGGGGGGGAGAGCAGACCGGGCCCACTGTGTATCACAGACCCCGGGGGAGAGCTGACCAGGCCCACTGTGTATCACAGACCCTGGGGGGAGAGCAGACAGGGCCCACTGTGTATCACAGACCCTGGGGGGAGAGCAGACTGGGCCCACTGTGCATCACAGACCCCGGGGAGAGAGCAGACCGGGACCACTGTGTATCACAGGCCCCGGGGGGAGAGCAGACCGGGCCCACTGTGTATCACAGACCCCGGGGGAGAGCTGACCAGGCCCACTGTGTATCACAGACCCTGGGGGGAGAGCAGACAGGGCCCACTGTGTATCACAGACCCTGGGGGGAAAGCAGACTGGGCCCACTGTGTATCACAGACCCCGGGGAGAGAGCAGACCGGGACCACTGTGTATCACAGACCCTGGGGGGAGAGCAGACTGGGCCCACTGTGTATCACAGACCCTGGAGGGAGAGCAGACTGGGCCCACTGTGTATCACAGACCCTGGGGGGAGAGCAGACTGGGCCCACTGTGTATCACAGACCCCGGGGGGAGAGCAGACTGGGCCCACTGTGTATCACAGACCCTTGGGAGAGAGCAGACCGGGCCCACTGTGTATCACAGATCCTGGGGGGAGAGCAGACTGGGCCCACTGTGTATCACAGACCACGGGGAGAGCAGACCAGGCCCACTGTGTATCACAGACCCCGGGGAGAGCAGACCCACTGTGTCTATATCACAGGGTGAGCTGGTTGGTGAAAATATAAGATAGGATTCAGTTCTGATGCTGAAAAATCTTCAGTTCTTATTGTTTAATAAGGGATGAGTTCCTACAAAATGAATTTAAGGAGCTAGGAGCTAAATTAAAAAGTAGGACCTCAAAAGTAGTAATCTCGGGATTGCTACCAGTGCCACGTGCTGGTCAGAGTAGGAATCGCAGGATAGCTCAGATGAATACGTGGCTTGAGCAATGGTGCAGCAGGGAGGGATTCAAATTCCTGGGGCATTGGAACCGGTTCTGGGGAGGTGGGACCAGTACAATCCGGACGGTCTGCACCTGGGCAGAATTGGAACCAATGTCCTCGGGGGAGTGTTTGCTAGTGCTGTTGGGGAGGAGTTAAACTAATATGGCAGGGGGATGGGAACCAATGCAGGGAGATAGAGGGAAACAAAAAAGAGGCAAAAACAAAAGACAGAAAGGAGATGAGGAAAAGTGGAGGGCAGAGAAACCCAAGGCAAAGAACAAAAAGGGCCATTGTACAGCAAAATTCTAAAAGGACAGAGGGTGTTAAAAAAACAAGCCTAAAGGCTTTGTGTCTTAATGCAAGGAGTATCCGCAATAAGGTGGATGAATTAACTGTGCAAATAGATGTTAACAAATATGATGTGATTGGGATTACGGAGACGTGGCTCCAGGATGAGCAGGGCTGGGAACTCAACATCCAGGGGTATTCAACATTCAGGAAAGATAGAATAAAAGGAAAAGGAGGTGGGGTAGCATTGCTGGTTAAGGAGGAGATTAAGGCAATAGTTAGGAAGGACATTAGCTTGGATGATGTGGAATCTATATGAGTAGAGCTGCAGAACACCAAAGGGCAAAAAACGTTAGTGGGAGTTGTGTACAGACCTCCAAACAGTAGTAGTGATGTTGGGGAGGGCATCAAACAGGAAATTAGGGGTGCGTGCAATAAAGGTGCAGCAGTTATAATGGGTGACTTTAATATGCACATAGATTGGGCTAACCAAACTGGAAGCAATACGGTGGAGGAGGATTTTCTGGAGTGCATAAGGGATGGTTTTTTAGACCAATATGTCGAGGAACCAACTAGGGGGGAGGCCATCTTAGACTGGGTGTTATGTAATGAGAAAGGATTAATTAGCAATCTCGTTGTGCGAGGCCCCTTGGGGAAGAGTGACCATAATATGGTGGAATTCTGCATTAGGATGGAGAATGAAACAGTTAATTCAGAGACCATGTTCCAGAACTTAAAGAAGGCTAACTTTGAAGGTATGAGGCGTGAATTGGCTGAGATGGATTGGCGAATGATACTTAAGGGGTTGACTGTGGATGGGCAATGGCAGACATTTAGAGACTGCATGGATGAACTACAACAATTGTACATTCCTGTCTGGCATAGAAATAAAAAAGGGAAGGTGGCTCAACCGTGGCTATCAAGGGAAATCAGGGATAGTATTAAAGCCAAGGAAGTGGCATACAAATTGGCCAGAAATAGCAGCGAACCTGCGGACTGGGAGAAATTTAGAACTCAGCAGAGGAGGACAAAGGGTTTGATTAGGGCAGGGAAAATGGAGTATGAGAAGAAGCTTGCAGGGAACATTAAGACGGATTGCAAAAGTTTCTATAGATATGTAAAGAGAAAAAGGTTAGTAAAGACAAATGTAGGTCCCCTGCAGTCAGAATCAGGGGAAGTCATAACGGGGAACAAAGAAATGGCGGACCAATTGAACAAGTACTTTGGTTCGGTATTCACGAAGGAGGACACGAACAACCTTCCGGTTATAAAAGGGGTCGGGGGGTCTAGTAAGGAGGAGGAACTGAGGGAAATCCTTATTAGCCGGGAAATTGTGTTGGGGAAATTGATGGGATTGAAGGCCGATAAATCCCCAGGGCCTGATGGACTGCATCCCAGAGTACTTAAGGAGGTGGCCTTGGAAATAGTGGATGCGTTGACAGTCATTTTCCAACATTCCATTGACTCTGGATCAGTTCCTATGGAGTGGAGGGTAGCCAATGTAACCCCACTTTTTAAAAAAGGAGGGAGAGAGAAAACAGGGAATTATAGACCGGTCAGCCTGACATCGGTAGTGGGTAAAATGATGGAATCAATTATTAAGGATGTCATAGCAGTGCATTTGGAAAGAGGTGACATGATAGGTCCAAGTCAGCATGGATTTGTGAAAGGGAAATCATGCTTGACAAATCTTCTGGAATTTTTTGAGGATGTTTCCAGTAGAGTGGATAAGGGAGAACCAGTTGATGTGGTATATTTGGACTTTCAGAAGGCGTTCGACAAGGTCCCACACAAGAGATTGATGTGCAAAGTTAGAGCACATGGGATTGGGGGTAGTGTACTGACATGGATTGAGAACTGGTTGTCAGACAGGAAGCAAAGAGTAGGAGTAAATGGGTACTTTTCAGAATGGCAGGCAGTGACTAGTGGGGTACCGCAAGGTTCTGTGCTGGGGCCCCAGCTGTTTACACTGTACATTAATGATTTAGACGAGGGGATTAAATGTAGTATCTCCAAATTTGCGGATGACACTAAGTTGGGTGGCAGTGTGAGCTGCGAGGAGGATGCTGTGAGGCTGCAGAGCGACTTGGATAGGTTAGGTGAGTGGGCAAATGCATGGCAGATGAAGTATAATGTGGATAAATGTGAGGTTATCCACTTTGGTGGTAAAAACAGAGAGACAGACTATTATCTGAATGGTGACAGATTGGGAAAAGGGGAGGTGCAAAGAGACCTGGGTGTCATGGTACATCAGTCATTGAAGGTTGGCATGCAGGTGCAGCAGGCGGTTAAGAAAGCAAATGGCATGTTGGCCTTCATAGCAAGGCGATTTGAGTACAGGGGCAGGGAGGTGTTGCTACAGTTGTACAGGGCATTGGTGAGGCCACACCTGGAGTATTGTGTACAGTTTTGGTCTCCTAACCTGAGGAAGGACATTCTTGCTATTGAGGGAGTGCAGCGAAGGTTCACCAGACTGATTCCCGGGATGGCGGGACTGACCTATCAAGAAAGACTGGATCAACTGGGCTTGTATTCACTGGAGTTCAGAAGAATGAGAGGGGACCTCATAGAAACATATAAAATTCTGACGGGGTTAGACAGGTTAGATGCAGGAAGAATGTTCCCAATGTTGGGGAAGTCCAGAACCAGGGGTCACAGTCTAAGGATAAGGGGTAAGCCATTTAGGACCGAGATGCGGAGGAACTTCTTCACCCCAGAGAGTGGTGAACCTGTGGAATTCTCTACCACAGAAAGTTGTTGAGGCCAATTCACTAAATATATTCAAAAAGGAGTTAGATGAGGTCCTTACTGCTAGGGGGATCAAGGGGTATGGCGAGAAAGCAGGAATGGGGTACTGAAGTTGAATGTTCAGCCATGAACTCATTGAATGGCGGTGCAGGCTAGAAGGGCCGAATGGCCTACTCCTGCACCTATTTTCTATGTTTCTATGTTTCTATTTGACAATTCTATTAAAGGGATATTTCATCACATTCTTTAACTGCTCTCTGAACTTAGTCTGGGTCACAGCATAAATACAAGTGTTGGTGCAGCAACTCAGGAGTTGCAGCATGAAGCCCAGCTCTTGTACATAGAGAGGTAGAGATACAGCATAAAATCCAATGTACCACAGTCGGTTGCATATAGAATACACCATATACGTTGACCATAACAGGATGAAATTCCCCGAGATAACAAACAGTAAAATGACAGATTTCCTGCGGCTCTCCATCTCAGGGTCTCTGGGACCCCCCCCATGGCTGGGACCCCGGAGTCTCCTGCGAGCTCTGCTGGCCACTAAAATGTGTCTGACGGTGAGAACATTGAGCAGCAGGATCAGAACAAATGGGACAAAAGGGGTGAGAATATAATGAAGGAGTTCGATTATTGCCCAGACTGTTGAACCAACAACACCATCTCGTCCATAACAAAACCAGGGATCGTTGTAGAGGTAATATTTACCCGTTAACATAAAATACCAGAAAATATCCTTTAAACAGCTCAGCACAGTAACTGTTCCCAGAACCACAGCTGCTGTTCTCTTGGTGCAATATTTGGTTTTCAGCTTCTGGCAACAAATGGCCACAAATCGATGGAAGGTGAAAGTGACGGTGAACCAGACAGAGCAGTCTGTGGCTGCATACAGCAGGACGGCGTGGATATTACACACAGGAATGGGCATCACGAAATGGAACTGACTCGAATAACGAACTGGAATTTGCCTCAATATCAGGTCGAGGATAACGACCTGTAGATCCGCTGCTGCCATGGCCACCAGGTAACGAGTGACACATTTGGAGAGACCGCACTTTCCCCGAGTCAGGATCACAATCGTCAGTAGGTTAACTGTAAGGCAAGGACATAACAGGAATGTTATACATCATGCTGGGACCCAGTGTAAATATTAGTACCATCTCTGGAAAACCTGTAAACATTAGGACATTCTCTAGATCATCTGTTAATAACTTCAAATGTATTCATTCATGGGATATGGGCATCTCTAGCAAGGCCAGTGTTTATTGCCCATCCTTACTCATCGTTGGGAAGGTTGTGGTGGGTCTTCTACTTGAACCGTTGCAGTCCATGTGCTGAAGGAACTCTCAGTGCTGTTCAGGAGGGAATTCCAAGAGTTTGACCCAGGGACGATGAAAGGAAGGTGATATTGTGGTGTATCTGTAAAGCATGCACTCCCGTGTTCCGCCACCAGGGAGCTCATCCCCTGAAGTCCCAAGGGATCACAGCATCCCTTGGGAGCACTGTATATAAGCCAGCCCCGAAGGCCTGTTCTTCACTCTGGAGTGTTTTATTAAAGACTGAGGTTACTGTTACTTTAACCTCCCTGTGTGCATCCTCAACTGTGTTAGGAACACAATAACTGGCGACGAGAATATGAATCCAATGTAAAGATGCAGCAAACTGTGGGCATCCTGGAGAAGATCTCGGAGGGTGAGGACTGGGAAGCCTATGTCGAATGGCTAGACCAATACTTTGTAGCCAACGAGCTGGACGGAGAAGGAAATGCTGCAAAAAGGAGAGCAGTCCTCCTCACAGTCTGCAGGGCACCGACCTACAGCCTCATGAAGAATCTTCTGGCTCCGGTGAAACCCACAGATAAGTCGTATGAGGAGCTGTGTACACTGGTTTGGAAGCATCTTAACCTGAGGGAGAGCGTGCTGATGGTGAGGTATCGGTTCTACACGTGCCAGCGATCTGAAGGTCAGGAAGTGGCGAGCTACGTCGCCGAGCTAAGGCGACTTGCAGGACAATGTGAGTTTGATGGCTACCTGGAGCAAATGCTCAGAGACTTTTTTGTGCTGGGCATTGGCCACGAGACCATCCTATGAAAACTTTTGACTGTCGAGACACCGACCCTCAGTAAGGCCATTGCGATAGCACAGGCGTTTATGTCCACCAGTGATAACACCAAATAAATCTCTCAGCACACAAGTGCTAGCAATGTTCATAAATTAACTGGAACTGTGTTTGCAAGCAGAAATGTATGGGGCAGAACCCACGAGTCTGCAACTGCCAGCAGGCCTCAGGTGCCAGGTGATTCGGAGTCCCCAACAAAGGATGAATGCAAGGCAATTCACACCTTGTTGGCGTTGTGGAGGCTTCCATTCTGCCTATTCATGCCACTTCAAAGGGTTTGTTTGCAAGAGCTGTGGAACAATGGGGCACCTCTAACGAGCTTGCAAATGAGCTGCAAGCTTGACAAAACCTACTAACCACCACGTGGCAGAGGAAGATCGGTCCATGGTGGATCAGAACAATTTCGAGCCTCAGAGAGAGGAGGCAGATGCTGAAGTACACAGGGTGCACACATTTTCGATAATGCTAAACATAAAATTGAATGGCTTACCCGTAGCCATGGAACTGGACACTGGCGCTAGCCAATCCATCATGAATAAAAAGATGTTTGAGAGACTGTGGTGCAACAAGGCATTCAGACCAGCCCTGAGCCCCATCCACACGAAACTGAGAACATACACCAAAGAGCTTATCACTGTCCTGGGCAGCGCCATGGTCAAGGTCACCTACGAGGGCACGGTGCACGAACTGCCACTCTAGATTGTCCCGGGCGATGGCCCCACATTGCTTGGAAGGAGCTGGCTGGGCAAAATCCGCTGGAACTGGGATGACATCCGAGCGCTATCACATGTCGATGAGGCCTCATGTACCCAGGTTCTTGACAAATTTCCTTCCCTTTTTGAGCCAGGCATTGGAAACTTTTCTGGGACGAAGGTGTGGATCCACTTGGTCCCAGAGGCACGATCCATTCACCACAAGGCGCGAGCGGTACCTCACATGATGAGGGAGAGAGTGGAAATCGAGCTGGACAGGCTGCAACGCGAGGGCATCATATCCCCAGTGGAATTCAGCGAGTGGGCCAGCCCGATTGTTCCAGTACTCAAAAGTGATGGCACGGTCAGGATTTGCGGCGATTATAAAGTAACTATTAATCGTTTCTCGCTACAGGACCAATACCCGCTACCTAAGTCAGACGACCTATTTGCGACGCTGGCAGGAGGCAAGATGTTCACCAAACTCGACCTGACTTCGGCCTACATGACGCAGGAGCTGGAGGAGTCTTCGAAGGGCCTCACCTGAATCAACACGCAAAAGGGACTGTTCATCTACAACAGATGCCCGTTTGGAATTCGGTCAGCTGCAGCGATCTTCCAGAGAAACATGGAGAGCCTACTTAAGTCGGTACCACACACGGTGGTCTTTCAGGACGACATATTGCTCATGGGTCGGGACACCGCTGAGCACCTACAAAACCTGGAGGAGGTCCTCCAGTGACTGGATCGTGTAGGGCTGCGGCTGAAGAGGTCGAAATGCGTCTTCAAGGCAACAGAAGTGGAGTTTTTGGGGAGAAAGATCACGGCGGATGGCATTCGGCCCACAGACGCCAAGACAGAGGCTATCAGGAATACGCCCAGGCCACAGAATGCCACGGAGCTGCGGTCGTTCCTAGGACTCTTCAATTATTTTGGTAACTTCCTACAGGGGTTAAGCACCCTTTTAGAGCCCCTACATGTGTTATTGCGCAAGGGTGAGAACTGGGTATGGGGGAAAAAAATCCCCGTTGAAATGCAAGAGCTAATCAAGCTGTTCCAGCAGCGAAAGGACGAGCTGTCCATTCAGGCAGACTGCCTGTTGTGGGGTAGCCGCGTAGTGCTACCCAAAAAGGGCAGGGAGACGTTCATCTCGGATCTCCACAGCACACACCCGGGTATAGTAATGATGAAAGCGATAGCCAGATCCCACATGTGGTGGCCCGGTATCGACTCTGACTTAGAGTCCTGTGTACAGCAATGCAGAGTATGTGCTCAGTTGAGCAACGCACCGTGAGAGGCACCACTAAGTTTGTGGTCCTGGACCTTCAGACTATGGTTGAGGATCCATGTCGACTATGCGGGCCCGTTTTTCGGTAAAATGTTCCTGGTGGTGGTGGATGCTTATTCAAAATGGATTGCATGTGAAATAATGTCGGGAAGCACCGCCACCGCCACTATTGAAAGCCTGAGGGCCATGTTTGCCACCCACGGCCTGCCTGACATACTGGTCAGTGACAACGGGCCATGTTTCACCAGTGCTAAATTTAAAGAATTCATGACCCGCAATGGGATCAAACATGTCACCTCGGCCCCGTTTAAACCAGCCTCCAATGGGCAGTACAAACCATCAAACAGAGCCTTAAACAAGTCACAGAAGGCTCACTTCAAACCCACCTGTCCCGAGTACTGCTCAGCTACCGCACGAGACCCCACTCACTCACAAGGCTGCCCTCGGCTGAGCTACTCATGAAAAGGACACTTAAAACCAGACTCTCGCTGGTTCACCCTAACCTGCATGATCAGGTAGAGAGCAGGAGGCAGCAACAAAATGTAAACGATGGTCACACCACCGTGTGACGGGAAATTGATCTGAATGACCCTGTGTATGTGCTAAACTATGGACATGGTCCCAAGTAGACCGCAGGCACAGTGATAGCTAAAGAAGGGAATAGGGTGTTTGTAGTCAAACTAGACAATGGACAAATTTGCAGAAAGCACCTGGACCAAACGAGGCTGCGGTTCACAGACTGCCCTGAACAATCCACAGCAGACACCACGTTTATCGAGCCCACAACACACACTCAAAGGATCAACGACACCACGCCGGACCAGGAAATCGAACCCATCACGCCCAACAGCCCAGCAAGGCCAGGATCACCTAGCAGCCCTGCAGGGCCAACAACACATCTACCCAGCGAGGGCACAACCAACACACCAGAACAGACATTTGTACCGAGGCGGTCCACCAGGGAAAGAAAGGCTCCCGACCGCCTCACCTTGTAAATAGTTTTCACTTTGACTTTGGGGGGGGGGAGTGATGTGTATCTGTAAAGCATGCACTCCCATGTTCCACCACCAGTGAGCTCATCCGCTGAAGTCCCAAGGGATCCCAGCATCCCTTGGGAGCAATGTATTTCAGCCGGCCCCTAAGGCCTGTTCCTCACTCTGGAGTGTCGATTAAAGACTGAGGTCACTGATACTTTAACCTCCCTGTGTGCAGCCTCATCTGTGTTAGGAACACAATAGATATATTTCAAAGTCAGGATGGTGTGTGACTTGGAGGGGAACTTGGAGGTGATGGTGTTCCATGCGCCTGCTCCCTTTGTCCTTCTAGGTGGTAAAGGTCGCGGGTTTGGGAGTTGCTGCAGTGCATCTTGTAGATGGCACACACTGCAGCCAAGGTGCGCCAGTGGTGGAGGGAGTGAATGTTTAAGGTGGTGGATGGGATGCCAATCAAGCGGGCTGCTTTGTCCTGGATAGTGTCGAGCTTCTTGAGTATTATTGGAGCTGCACTCATCCAGGCAAGTGGAAAATATTGCATCACACTCCTGAGTTGTGCCTTGTAGATGGTGGAAAGGCCTTGGGGAGTCAGGAGGAAGTGGGTCACTCATTACAGAATACTCTGATCTGCTCTTGTAGCCACAGTATTTATGTGGCTGGTCCAGTTAATTTTCTGGTTAATGGTGACCCCCAGGAAGTTGATGGTGGGGGATTCAGCTGTTGAATGTCTTGTTGGAGATAGTCATTGCCTGGCATTTGTGTGGTGCGAATGTTACTTGCCACTTATTAACCAAAGCCTGAATGTTCTCCAGGTCTTGCCACATGTGGGCACGGACTGCTTCATTATCTGTGAATGGCACAGAACACTGTGCAATCATCAGCGAACATCCCCATTTCTGACCTGATGATGGAGGGAAGGTCATTGATGAAGCAGCTGAAGATGGTTGGACCTCGGGCATTGCCCTGAGGAACTCCTGTAGCGATGTCCAGACGTGATTGGCACCAACAAACTCAACCATCTTCCTTTGTGCTTGGTATGACTCCAGCCAGTGGAGAGTTTTCCCCCTGATTCCCACTGACTTCAGTTTTAGAAACATAGAAACATAGAAAATATGTGCAGGAGTAGGCCATTCGGCCCTTCGAGCCTGCACCGCCATTCAATGAGTTCATGGCTGAACATGCAACCTCAGTAACCCATTCCTGCTTTCTCGCCGTACCCCTTGATCCCCTTAGTAGTAAGGACTACATCTAATTCCTTTTTGAATATATTTAGTGAATTGGCCTCAACAACTTCCTGTGGTAGAGAATTCCACAGGTTCACCACTCTCTGGGTGAAGAAGTTTCTCCTCATCTCGGTCCTAAATGGCTTACCCCTTATCCTTAGACTGTGACCCCTGGCTCTGGACTTCCCCAACATTGGGAACATTCTTCCTGCAGCTAACCTGTCTAAACCAGTCAGAATTTTAAATGTTTCTCTGAGATCCCCTCTCATTCTTCTGAACTCCAGTGAACATAAGCCCAGTTGATTCAGTCTTTCTTGATATGTCAGTCCCGCCATCCCGGGAATCAGTCTGGTGAACCTTCGCTGCACTCCCTCAATAGCAAGAATGTCCTTCCTCAGGTTAGGAGACCAAAACTGTACACAGTACTCCAGGTGTGGCCTCACCAAGGCCCTGTACAACTGTAGTAACACCTCCCTGCCCCTGTACTCACATCCCCTCGCTATGAAGGCCAACATGCCATTTGCTTTCTTAACCGCCTGCTGTACCTGCATGCCAACCTTCAATGACTGATGTACCATGACACCCAGGTTTCGTTGCACCTCCCCTTTTCCTAATCTGTCACCATTCAGATAATAGTCTGTTTCTCTGTTTTTACCACCAAAGTGGATAACCTCACATTTATCCACATTATACTTCATCTGCCATGCATTTCCCCACTCACCTAACCTATCCAAGTCACTCTGCAGCCTCATAGCATCCTCCTCGCAGCTCACACTGTCACCCAACTTAGTGTCATCCGCAAACTTGGAGATACTACATTTAATCCCCTCATCTAAATCATAGGGCTCCTTGATGCCACACTTGGTCAAATGCTGCCTTGATGTCAAGGGCAGTCACTCTCACCTTACCTCTGGAATTCAGCTCTTTTATCCATGTTTGGACCAACGTTATAATGAGGTCTGGAGCTGAATGGTCATGTAAAATTGGATCCGCTGGAAATATTAGTATAGTCTGTGGACCCTCTGTGAGTGTTGGTACAGTCTCAGGACCCTCTGTGAGTGTTGGTACAGTCTCAGGACTCTCTGTGGTGATCCAAAACTCGGCAGCCCGTGTCCTAACTCGCACCAAGTCCCACTCATCCATCACCCCTAGTGCTCGCTGTCCTACATTGGCTCCGGCTTAAGCAACGCCTCATGTTTCAAATTCTGATCCTTGTTTTCAAATCACTCCATGACCTCGCCTCCTCCCTATCTCTGTAATCTCCTTCAGTCCCACAATCCCCCCAAGTTATCTGCACTCCTCTAATTCTGGCCACTGATTTCCATCGCTCCATCAAAGGGCTGAACTGTGGAATTCTCTCACTGAACCAATCCTCTTCCCTACCTCTCTCTCCTCCTTTCAGGCACTCCTTAAAACCAGCTCTATGACCAAGGTCATCTGTCTAAAACCTACCTTCATGACCTGCTGTCAAATTTTGTTTTATAACACACCTATGAAGTGCCTTGGGATGAATTACTATGTTAAAGGCGCTATATAAATACAAGTTGTCGATATTAGTACCTCTGGATCTCTGGATCCTATGTCGATACTAATAATGTCTGTGGATCCCCTGTAAACATACCTACATTTTCTTTGTCCTCTGTTAATATGCATACAGTCTCTGGAACACTTTAAATATTAGTACGGTCTCGAATTCACCTGTAAACATCCGTACTGCCTCTAGCTCCTCTGTTAATATTGATTCTGTCTCCATATCACCACGAAATATTAATACCTTTTCTTAGAATCAGAGAATCATAGAAATTTACAGCACGGAAGGAGGCCATTTCGGCCCATTGCGTCCGTGCCGATCGATAAAGAGCTACCCAGCCTAATCCTACTTTCCAGCTCTTGGTCCGTAGCCTGTATGTTACGGCACTTCAAGTGCACATCCAAGTAACCTTTAAATGTGGTGAGGGTTTCTGCCTCTACCACCCTTTCAGGTAGTGAGTTCCAGACCCCCACCACCCTCTGGGTGAAGAAATTTCCCCTCAGATTGCCTCTAAACCTCCCCCCATTTACTTTAACCCTCTATCCTCTTCATTGTTGACCGCTCTGCTAAGGGAAATAGGTCCTTCCCATCCACTCTATCCAGGCCCCTCATAATTTTATACACCTCAATCAGGTCTCCCCTCAGCCTCATCTGTTCTAAAGAAAACAAACACAGCCTATCCAATCTTTCCACATAGCTAAAATTCTCCAGTCCAGGCAACATCCTTGTAAATCTCCTCTGTACCCTCTCTAGTGCAATCACATCTTTCCTGTAATGTGGTGACCAGAACTGCACACAGTACTCCATCAGCGGCCTAACTAGTGTTTTATACAGTTCAAGCATAACCTCCCTGCTCTTGTATTCTATGCCTTGGCTAATAAAGGCAAGTATTCCGTATGCCGTCTTAACCACCTTATCTACCTGGCCTGCTACCTTCAGGAATCTGTGGACATGTACTCCAAGGTCCCTTTGTTCCTCTACACTTCTGTGTCCTACCATTTAAAGTGTATTCCCTTGCCTTGTTAGCTTGTTAGCTCTCCCCAAATGCATTACCTCACACTTCTCCAGATTGAATTCTATTTGCCACTGTTCTGCCCACCTGACCAGTTCATTGATATCTTCCTGCAGCCTACAGCTTTCTTCTTCATTATTTATCACACAGCCGATTTTAATATCATCTGCAAACTTCTTAATTACAACCCCTACATTCAAGTCTAAATCATTGATATATACCACAAAAAGCAAGGGACCCAGCACTGAGCCCTGCGGGACCCCACTGGAAACAGCCTTCCAGTCACAAAAACACCCATCAACCATTACCCTTTGCTTCCTGCCTCTGAGCCAATTTTGGATCCAACTTGCCACTTTGCCCTGGATCCCATGGGCTTTTACTTTCATGACCATGTGGGACCTTATCAAAGCTTTGCTAAAAACTATATACATTACAACAAATGCAATACCCTCATCGACCCTCCTGGTTACCTCCTTAAAAAATTCAATCAAGTTAGTCAGACACGACCTTCCCTTAACAAATCCATGCTGACTGTCCTTGATTAATCCGTGTCTTTCGAAATTAATATTTATCCTGTCCCCCAGAATTTTTTCCATTAATTTTCCCACCAGCGAGGTTCCACTGACTGGCCTGTAATTACTCGGTCTATCCCTTTCTCCCTTTTTAAACAACGGTACAATGTTAGCAATCCTCCAGTCCTCTGGCACCACATCTGTACCCAGTGAGGATTGGCAAATGATGGTCAGAGCCTCTGCTATTTCCTCTTTTGCTTCTTAACAGCCTGGGGTACATTTAATCCGGGCCTGGGAATTTATCCACTTTCAAAGCTGCTAAACCCCTTAATACTTTCTCCCTCAAAATGTTTATTTCATCTAATATTTCACACTCTTCCTCCCTGATAGTAATGTCTGCATCATCCCTCTCTTTTGTGAAAATAGATGCAAATTATTCATTAATAACCATACCCACGTCTTCCACCTCTACACACAGATTATCTTTATGGTCTCTAATAGGTCCTACTCTTTCTTTAGTTATCCTCTTGCTCTTAATGCATTTATAAAATATCTTTGGGTTTTCCTTGATTTTACTTGCCTAAATTTTGTTATGCTCTCTCTTTGCTTTGTTAGTCCCACCCTTTTTCTTTAAGGGAACATACTTGCTCTGAACCCTCAGGATCTCCTCCTTGAATGCCTCCCACTGCTCTGACACTGATTTACCTTCAAGTAGCTGTTTCCAGTCCACCTTGGCTAAATGAAAACTTAGCTTAGCAAAACTGGCTTTTCCCCAATTGAGAACTTTTATTCCTGGTTTATCTTTGTCCTCGTCTGTAATGACCCTAAATTTAACTGAATTATGATCACTAGCACCTAAATGCTCTCCCACTGATACCCCTTCCACCTGTCTAACTCCATCCCCTAAAACTAATTCCAGAACCGCCTCCTCCCTTGTTGGGCTTGCTACATACTGGGCCTGAAATCTCGGTTTCTTCTTCCCGCGGGCGTTCGACTAAAAATAGGAGAAAAGATGCGATTTTATTCGAACGCTCACCAAAGATCCCGGACTCGAGGGTTCCTCTTCTTGCGCAATGGAGCGCGTTCACGTTGGGACGACCGCAGGAGTCACATGGGCCTACACACCCAATCACAGTAAAGTATTTTCACATTCATAGTAATAGGGTTTCGTAAGTCCGAAACTCCTATTACTATGAATGAGAAACACCCCCAAATATCCAAACACTACATAAAACATTAAAAAACACCTCACATAAATACATTATAGA
Organism: Pristiophorus japonicus; assembly: GCF_044704955.1. NCBI lineage: Eukaryota > Metazoa > Chordata > Chondrichthyes > Pristiophoridae > Pristiophorus > Pristiophorus japonicus. Next base: position 185,581 of record NW_027254358.1, read on the forward strand.
AATGAAAGTTGATAGAAATGTTTTTGAAAAAAAAAATACTTGCCAATTTTTAAAAAAGTTTTAATTATGGTTTAAAATAAAATTACCTGAGTGGGCAGGATTTTTAACATAAATATAACATAAGAACATAAGAAGTAGGAGCAGGAATAGGCCATAAGGCCCCTCGAGCCTGCTCCGCCATTCAATAAGATCATGTAGACTCAGCTCCACGTCCCCGCCCGTTCCCCATAACCCCTCATCTCCCCATCGCTCAAGTAACTGTCTATTTCGGTCTTAAATTTATTCAATGTCCCAGCTTCCAAAGCACTCTGAGGCAGCGAATTCCATAGATCCACAACCCTCAGAGAGAAGAAATTTCTCCTCATCTCAGTTTTAAATGGGCAGCCCCTTATTCTAAGATTATGCCCTCTAGTTCTAGTCTCCCCCATCAGTGGAAACATTCTCTCTGCATCCACCTTGTCAAGCCCCCTCATAATCTTATACATTTCGATAAGGTCACCTCTCATTCTTCTGAATTCCAATGAGTAGAGGCCCAACATACTCAACCTTTCCTCATAAGTCAACCCCCTCCTCCCCGGGATCAACCGAGTGAACCTTCTCTGAACTGCCTCCAAAGCAAGTATATCCTTTTGTAAATATGGAAACCAAAACTGCACGCAGTATTCCAGGTGTGGCCTCACCAATACCCTGTACAGCTGTAACAAGACTTCCCTGCTTTTATACTCCATCCCCTTTGCAATAAAGGCCAGGATTCCATCGGCCTTCCTGATCACTTGCTGTAGCTGCATACTATCCTTTTGTGTTTCATGCACAAGTACCCCCAGGTCCCGCTGTACTGCAGCACTTTGCAATCTATCTCCATTTAAATAATAACTTGCTCTTTGATTTTTATCTGCCAAAGTGCATGATCTCACACTTTCTAGCATTATACTCCATCTGCCAAATTTTTGCCCATTCACATAAGTGTCTATGTCCTCCTGCAGACTCTTTATGTCCTCCTCACACATTGCCCCTCCTCCCATCTTTGTATCATCAGCAAACTTGGCTACATTACACTCAGTCCCTTCTTCCAAGTCGTTAATATAGATTGTAAATAGTTGTGGTCCCAGCACTGATCCCTGCGACACCCCACTCGTTACTGATTGTCAACCAGAGAATGAACCATTTATCCCAGCTCTCTGTTTTCTGTTTGTCAGCCAATCCTCTATCCATGCTAATATATTAGCCCCAACCCCGTGAACTTTTATCTTGTGCAGTAAACTTGTCAAATGCCTTCTGGAAGTCCAAATACACCACAACCAATGGTTCCCCTGTATCCACCCTGTTCGTTACATCTTCAAAGAATTCCAGCAAATTTGTCAAACATGACCTCCCCTTCATAAATCCATGCTGACTCTGCCTGACCGAATTTTGCTTTTCCAAATGTCCTGCTACTGCTTCAGTATTTTGTATTTTGAAATTTTATTTTTAGATGTTTTTCATATGTTTTTAAGCAGTTACACTGGTAAAAGTAGGATATGCGCCCACTTTTACCAGGTGTAAGAGTTATAAGGACATTTAGAAACATAGAAAACAGGTGCAGGAGTCGGCCGTTCGGCCCTTCGAGCCTGCACCACCATTCAATGTGGTCATGGCTGATCATGTCACTTCAGTACTCCAGTATTTGTGAACAAGAGATGGGCAAATAGCCCAATCTCTGCCGTGGGAATGTCCTTGTTAAGCCAGAAACTCGACAGATAGGAAACGGCGGCTAACGGCGCAACTGCTTGGCGTGTCGAAAACCGGATTTTGCGATGCCTTCTCGGGTCCGTACTGGTTGGGATTTCAGGGCCACTGGCTAAAAATGTTCTTCTGAATGCATTTTAGGAATTCCGCACCCTCTATTCCCTTCACACTAATTTTATCCTGGTTAATATTAGGGTAGTTGAAAATCCCTACTATTACAGCTCTTTAGTTTTTGCACCTCTCAGCAATTTGCCGACATATTTGCACTTCTCTCTCCCTCTGACTGTTTGGGGGTCTATAGTACACTCCCAGCAGTGTGATCGCCCCTTTTTGTTTTTCAATTCAACCCATATGGCCTCAGTTGATGACCCCTCTAACGTATCATCCCTCCTCACAGCTGTAATTGTTTTTTTAATCAATACTGCGACCCCCACCCTCCTTTTTTGACCCTCTCTATCCCGTCTGAAAACCCTGTAACCAGGAATGTTGAGCTGCCATACCTGCCCTTCTTTCAGCCATATCTCAGTAATAGCTATAATATCGTACTCCCAAGTGTCTATCTGTGCCCTCAGCTCATCTGCCTTATTCCCTGTACTCCTTGCATTGAAGTATATACCATTTAGCACTGCCAGACTTTCTTGTTGTCTATTTTCCAGCCCTTGTTTCTTCTGTCTTCCAAATTCACTTTCTACTTTGCTGCTTTCCAATTCAAGCTTTGCATCTCTCCCAGCTGAATCTATTCTCCGGTTCCCATCCCCCTGCTAAGAAAGTTTAAACCCTCCCCAATGGTACTAGTAACCTCTCCTCCCCCTCACTCCACCACAATGATATTGGTCCCGGCTCTGTTGAGGTGAAACCCGTCCGGCTTGTACAGGTCCCATTTCCCCCAGAAACAGTCAAAATGCCTCAGGAATAAAAGCCCTCCCTCCTGCACCATCTCTCCAGCCACGCATTCATCTGCTCTATCCTCCTATTTCTGTATTCAACTAGCTTGTGGCACCGGGAGTAACGCGGAGATTACTACCTTTGAGGTCCTACTTTTTAATCACTCTCCTAGCTCCCTAAAATCTACCTGCAGGACCTCATCCCTCTTCCTGCCTATTTCATTGGTCCCGATATGGACCACGACATCTGGCTGTTCAACCTCTCTCCCCAGAATGGGCTACAGACGTTTCTTTTCCACTCCTTAAATGTTAGCACTGTCTCCTATTGCCCCGTCACTATAAGTACTGTAATTGTCTGTAATTATTATTACATTAATATTGTTACATTTTCTGTCCCCTGTAAATATCAGTACATTCTCTTGGACCCTGTAAATATCAGTACATTCTCTGTGTTCCTTGTAAATATCAGTACATTCTCTGTGTCCCCAATAAATATCAGTACATTTTCTGTGTCCCCTATAAATATCAGTACATTCTCTGTGTCCCCTGTAAATATCAGTACATTCTCTGTGTCCCCAGTAAATATCAGTACATTCTCTGTGTCCCCTATAAATATCAGTACATTCTCTGTGTCCCCTGTAAATATCAGTACATTCTCTGTGTCCCCTATAAATATCAGTACATTCTCTGTCCCCTGTAAATATCAGTACTTTCTCTGTGTCCCCTGTAAATATCAGTACATTTTCAGTGACCCTATAAATATCAGTACATTCTCTGGAACCCTGCCAATATTTGTACGCTCTCTGGTTCCGGTGTTTGAACCGCCTCTCGTCCCGTTTGAATATTTGCCTCTCTCTGGATCTCTGTTCAACAGTGACACACCCCAAGGACATTGCAAATACAGTCTCATTCCCAGGGACCCTTTGTGAATTAAATCTCACTCCAAAAGACCCAGTAAATACATGTTGCCTCCAGGATATCCCCCTCCAGAGTTTTAGCTCAATATAAAGACTTGCCAGAAAGAGCAACAGTGAATAACAGAAACAGTAATTATAGCCATTATAGAATTTATAGCTGGATATAGGGACTTACCGGTGACACCCACAGCAGCGAGGAGTGGATAATAAATTACTTGTATACCCACAAGCGGATAATATATCCAATCCCTTATTTGTAGTAAATCATAATATACATGGAGAATCTGAAAAGCCCAGAATGGACTGCTATAATCTACTGCTCTCAGATTGTGGCCCATTGTTGTAACGTTGCAATCTTTTGCTCTCAGATTCCTATTTGTTCCTTTGCTCCCTGTACAGCTGTTGATCGGTATCAGTGCCACACGCGATGCTCCCACTGACACCGCATGTTGAAAATAATTGCTTATTTAAAGCAGAGAAACGCTCTGGTGACACAATTAGTTCCCATGGAGACTGGCATTAATTACAGGCACTGAACAAACAGATTCAGTTAACTACTTCAAACCCAACAATCTTTACATCACAAATATTACACAGATGTGCAATATATTGGGACAAATATTGGGGTCGGAGGCTTCCCGCGGGCAGATGCCTCCGATCGAAATGGTTTTGTCAAAAGTACGTGGTGGTCTCAGAGGAACGAACACTTGCGGTCCGAGGCCGAGATGCGCACCCAGCGCAGAGGCCCACACATCCCGGGATCGTAAGCGCTGGGTTCACGTGGACCTGGAAATGTAGTATTCTCATTCATAGTAATGGGAGTTCTGAGCTATCAATGAGAATATCCCTAAAATCAAAGATACCCACACATAAATTAAAAGAGCACTTCACTTTTTTTTAAAGTAATAGAACTTAAATTAATTTCAAAGTTTTATAACATAATTTACTTTTTGATACATTGGATGCATTGGTTGCAATTTACCAAAATTCCCTGGATTCTGGGGAGTTCTCAGCAGACTGGAAAACTGCAAATGTAATGCCCCTATTTAAAAAAGGAGGCAGACGAAAAACAGGAAACTATAGACCAGTTAGCCTAACATCTGTGGTTGGGAAAATGTTGGAGTCCATTATTAAAGAAGCAGTAGCAGGACATTTGAAAAATGGCAGACCAATTGAACAAATACTTTGGTTCTGTCTTCACTAAGGAAGACACAAATAACCTTCCGGGAATACTAACGAGAAGGAGGAACTGAAGGAAATCCTTATTAGTCAGAAAATTGTGTTAGTTAAATTGATCGGATTGAAGGCTGATAAATCCCCAGGGCCTGATAGTCTGCATCCCAGAGTACTTAAGGAAGTGGCCCTAGAAATAGTGGATGCATTGGTGGTCATTTTCCAACATTCTATCAACTCTAGATCAGTTCCTATGAATTGGAGGGTAGCTAATGTAACCCCAAAAAGAAGGGAGAGAGAAAACAGGGAATTATAGACCGGTTAGCCTGACAAATGTTGGAATCAATTATTAAAGATGTAATAGCAGCGCATTTGGAAAGCAGTGACAGGATCGGTCCAAGTCAGCATCGATTTGTGAAAGGGAAATCATGCTTGACCAATCTAAAATTTTTTGAGGATGTAACTAGTAGAATGGACAAGAGAGAACCAGTGGATGTGGTGTATTTGGACTTTCAAAAGGCTTTTGACAAGGTCCCACACAAGAGATTAGTGTGCAAAATTAAAGCACGTGGTATTGGGGGTAATGTATTGATGTGGATAGAGAACTGGTTGGCAGACAGGAAGCAAAGAGTAGGAATAAACGGGTCATTTTCAGAATGCCAGGCAGTGACTAGTGGGGTACCGCAAGGTTCAGTGCTGGGACCCCAGCTATTTACAATATACATTAATGATTTAGACAAAGGAATTGAATGTAATATCTCCAAATTTGCAGATGACACTAAGTTGTGAGGAGAATGCTAAGCAGCTGCAGGATGACTTGGACAGGTTAGGTGAGTGGGCAAATGCATGGCAGATGCAGTATAATGTAGATAAATGTGAGGTTATCCACTTTGGTGGCAAAAACAGGAAGGCAGAATATTATCTGCATGGTGACAGATTAGGAAAAGGTGAGGTGCAACGAGACCTGGGTGTCATGGTACATCAGTCATTGAAAGTTGGCATGCAGGTACAGCAGGCGGAGAAAAAGGCAAATGGTATGTTAGCCTTCACAGCGAGAGGAATTGAGTATAGGAGCAGGGAGGTCTTACTGCAGTTGTACAGGGCCTTGGTGAGGCCACACCTTGAATATTGTGTACAGTTTTGATCTCCTAATCTGAGGAAGGACATTCTTGATGTTGAGGGAGTGCTGTTGAGGTTCACCAGACTGATTCCCGGGATGGCAGGACTGACATATGAAGAAAGACTGGATCAACTAGGCTTATATTCACTGGAATTTAGAAGAATGAGAGTTGATTGCATAGAAACATATAAAATTCTGACGGGACTGGACAGGTTAGATGCAGGAAGAATGTTCCCGATGTTGGGGAAGTCCAGAACCAGGGGTCACAGTCTACAGATAAGGGGTAAGCCATTTAGGACCGAGATGAGGAGAAACTTCTTCACTCAGAGAATTGTGAACCTGTGGTATTCTCTAGCACAGAAAGATGTTGAGTCCAGTTCGTTAGATATATTGAAAAGGGAGTTAGATATGGCCCTTTATGGCTAAAGGGATCAAGGGGTATGGAGAGAAAGCAGGAGTGGGGTACTGAAGTTGCATGTTCAGCCATGAACTCATTGAATGGCGGTGCAGGCTCGAAGGGCCAAATGGTCTATTCCTGCACCTATTTTCTATGTTTTTATGTTTATTGATGGTAATTTTACCGATGGTGATTTTACCGATGGTGATTGTACCGATGGTGATTTTACTGATGGTGATTTTACCGATGATGATTTTATTGATGGTGATTGTACTGATGGTGATTTTACTGATGGTGATTTTACTTGTGGTGATTTTATCAATGGTGATTTTACCGATGGTGATTTTACTGATGGTGATTTTATTGATGGTGATTTTACCGATGCTGATTTTACTGATGGTGATTTTACCGATGGTGATTGTACCGATGGTGATTTTACTGATGGTGATTTTACCGATGATGATTTTACTGATGGTGCTTTTACTGATGGTGATTGTACCGATGATGATTTTACCAATGGTGATTTTACCGATGGTGATTGTACCAATGGTGATTTTACCGATGGCGATTTTACCGATGGTGATTGTACCGATAGTGATTTTACTGATGGTGATTTTACCGATGGTGATTGTACCGATGGTGATTTTACTGATGTTGACTTTACCGATGATGATTTTACTGATGGTGCTTTTACTGATGGTGATTGTACCGATGATGATTTTACCAATGGTGATTTTACCGATGGTGATTGTACCAATGGTGATTTTACCGATGGTGATTGTACCGATGGTGATTTTACCAATGGTGATTTTACCAATGGTGATTGTACCGATGGTGATTTTACCGATGATTTTACTGATGGTGATTTTACCGATGGTGATTTTACCGATGGTGATTTTTACCGATGGTGATTTTACCGATGGTGATTTTTACCGATGATGATTTTACTGATGGTGATTTTTACTGATGATTTTACCAATGGTGATTTTACTGATGGTGATTTTACCAGTAGTGATTTTACTGATGGTGATTTTACCGATGGTGATTTTTACCAATGATGATTTTACTGATGGTGATTGTACTGATGGCGATTTTACTTATGGTGATTTTACCGATGGTGATTTTACCGATGGTGATTTTTACCAATGGTGATTTTTCCGATGGTGATTTTACCGATGATGATTTTACTGACGGTGATTTTTACCGATGATGATTTTACTGATGGTGATTGTACCGATGATTTTACCGATGGTGATTGTACCAATGGTGATTTTACTGATGGTGATTTTACAGGTAATGTCTAAAACTGCTCATCCATCATATCCCAAAATGTTATGTTCAGTAAGAAATCTATCTAATTGGCATTTGAGTAAAGCAGTACTAACATAGAAACATAGAATTTACAGCGCAGAAGGAGGCCATTTTGGCCCACCGTGTCCACGCCAGCCAACAAAGAGCCACATGGCCCTCAGTCAGAAACCCTGAAGGTTACATATAAACCTATGAACAATGAACCATGGTGGAAAGATAAAGAGCATGCGGCCCAACCAGTCCACCCCACACAACTGCAATATCCCATGTATCACAACAGTTTATACTCCACCCCAACCGGAGCCACGTGATATCCTGGGAGAGGCAAAAAACAGATAAAAACACACGCCAAGTGGAGGAAAAAATCTGGGAAAATTCCTCTCCAACCTATCCAGGTGATCGAAACTAGTCCAGAAGACCACTCTGGCCGTATTAGATTCCATGATGTACTGTCTGCGCCAGCCAACAAGATGTTATCCAGTCTAATCTCACTTACCAGCTCTAGGTCCGTAACCCTGCAGGTTATGGCACTTTTGCCTCTCCGAGGAGATCACATGGCTCCGGTTGGAGTGGAGTGTAGAATGTTTCAGTATAAGGGGTGTCGCAGTTGTGAGAGGAGGACTGGTTGGGCTCAGTGCTCTTTGCCGTTCCGTCATTATTCATAGGTTTATATGTAACCTTTAGGGCTGCTGATCAAGGGTTGTGCGGCTCTTTGTCAGCCGGCGTGGACACGATGGGCCGGAAAGGTCTCTTTCTGCACTGTACATTTCTATGTTTCTATGTTTCTATGTTTCAAGTGTACATCCAAGCACCTTTTACATGTGGTAAGGGTTTCTGCATCCACCACCCTTCCAGGCAGTGAGTTCCAGACCGCCACAACCCTCTGCATGAAGAAGCTTCCCCTCAAATCCCTTTTAAACCTTCCACCAACCACCTTAAACCTATGCTCCCTCATAATTGACCCCTCCACCAAGGGAAATAGATCCTTGCTATCCACTATGTCCAGGCCCCTCATAATGTTATACACCTCAATGAGGTCTCCCCCTCAGCCTCCTTTGTTCCAAGGAGAACAAACCCAACCTATCCAATCTGTCCCCATAGCTAAGGTTCTCCATTCCAGGCAGCATCCTAGTAAATCTCCTCTGCAATCTCTCTAGTGCAATCATGCCCTTCCTATAATATGGCGACCAGAACTGCACACAGTATTCCAGCTGAGCTTAACCAGTGTATTATACAATTTAAGTATAACCTCCCTGCTCTTGTATTTTATGCCTTGGCCAATAAAGGCAAGCACTCCGTATGCCTTCTTAATGAACTTATCCATCTGGCCTGCTACTTTCAGGGATCTGTGGATCAGCATTCCAAGGTCCCTTTGTTCATCTACACTTCTAAGTGGCCTCCCGTTTAATGTGTAAAACCTTTCCTTATTAGGCCTCCCCAAATGCATTACCTCACACTTCTCTGAATTAAATTCCATTTGCCACTGCTCTGCCCACCTGACCAGTAGATCGATATCCTCCTGCAGTCCATGACATTCCTCGTCATTAACCACAATTTTAGTGTCATCTGCAAACTTTTTAATCATACCCCTATATTCAAATCTAGATCATTGATGTATACCACAAAAAGCAAGGGACTCAGTACTGAATCCTGCGGAACCCCACTTGAAACATCCTTCCAATCACAAAAATATCCATTAACCACTACCCTTTGCTTCCTACCTCTGAGACAATTTTGGATCCAACTTGCCACTTTGCCCTGGATCCCATGGACTTTTACCTTCGTGACCAGTCTGCCATGTGGGACCTTATCAATAGCTTTGCTAAAATCCATATACACTGCATCGTACGCACTACCCTCATTGACCCTCCTGGTTACCTCCTCGAAAAGTTCTATCAGGTTAGTCAAGCACGATCTTTCCTTAACAAATCCACGCTGACTATCTCTGATTAATCCTTGTCTTTTTAAATGTAGATTTATCCTGTCCTTCAGGATTTTTTCCAATAATTTTCCCACCACTGAGGTTAGGCTGACAGGCCTGTAATTACTCGGCCTATCCCTTTCCCCCTTCTTAAACAAGGGTGCATTAGCAGTCCTCCAGTCCTCTGGCACCATACCTGAATCCAAAGAGGACAGGACAATGATGGTCAAGGCTTCTGCTATTTCCTCTTTTGCTTCGCTCAACAGCCTGGAATGCATTTCATCCAGGTGTGGGGACTTATCCACGTTCTAAGCTGCAAACCCCCCATACCTCTTCTCTCACTATGTTTATTTCATCCAGAATTTCACACTCCTCCTAGATAGCTGTATCTACATTGCCTCTTTCCTTTGTGAAAACAGATGCAAAATATTCATTGAGAAGCATACTCACATCTTCCACCTCCATGCACAGATTACCCTCATGGTCTCGAATAGATCCTACCCTTTCTTTAGTTATCCTCTTGCTCTCAATATATTTATAGAACATCTTTGGGTTTTCCTTGATTTTATTTGCAAATAGTTTTTCATGCTCTCTCTTAGCATTCCTAATATCCTTTTTAATTTCACCTCTGTACTTTCCATATGCCTCCAGAGATTCTATAGTATTTAGCCATCGGTATATGACATATGATTCACTTTTTTTCTTTATCCTTCCCTGTAAGTCCCTAGACATCCAGGGGGCTCTAGAATTGTTACTCCCAGCCTTCTTCTTTAAGGGCACATGTTTGGCCTGAGCCCTCTGGATCTCCTCCTTGAATGCCTCCCACTGTTCCGACACTGATTTACCCACAAGTAGCTGTTTCCAGTCCACTATGGTCATATCACTTCTCAACTTAGCACAGTCAGCTTTTCCCCAATTTGGAACTTTTATTCCTGTTCTATCCTTATCCTTATCCAAAACTACCTTGAATCTGACTGAATTATAGTCACTGGCACCCAAGTGCTCTCCCAGTAATAAAACTTCAACCTGCCCAGCTTCATTCCTCAAAACGAAATCCAGAACTGCCCCGTGTTGGGCTTGTTACATACTGACTAAAAAAGCTCTCTAAAATGTATTTTATAAATTCTGCACCCTCTATATCCTTCACACTATAATTGTCCCAATCAATATTAGGATAGTGGAAATCCCCTACTATTACTGCCCTATGGTCTTTTGACCTTAACAGAAATTTGCTTACATATTTGTTCTTCTATCTCCCTCCCACTATTTGGGGGTCTATAATACATGCCCAGCAGTGTGATCACCCCTTTTTTTATTTTTCAGTTCGGCCCATATGGCCTCATTTGATGATCCCTCGAAAATGTCATCCTCCTCACAGCTGTAATAGTTTCTTTAATCAATACTGAGACCCCCACCCCTTTTACCCACCTCTCTGTCCACCTAAAAATCCTGTAACCAGGAACATTGAGCTGCCAAACCTGCCCCTCTTTCAGCCATGTCTCTATCATGGCTATAATGTGATACTCCCAAGTGTCTACCTGTGCTCTCAGCTCATCTGCCTTATTTGCAATACTCCTTGCATTGAAGTATATATCATTTAGCACTCCTGAGGGAGCCTGCTACACAGATTAACCACTCAGGCAATCAAATACTGTTGAGATAGATTAAGTAGAATGAACAGCACAGAAACAATCCATTCAGCCAAACTGGCAAATACGATATTTATGCTCTACTCAAGCCTTCTCCCATGCCTCTTCATCTAACCCTACCCACATAACTTTGCATCCCATTCTCTCTCATGCATTTATTTCACTTCCCCTGAATGTATTTATGCAATATAATCGAAATGTAGGTAATAAAAGCTAAATGGTGAATATTTTAAGGGGGTGCAGGAAGAGAGAGACCAGGGAATGCAAGTTGACAAATATTTGAAGGACGATGTGAGAAGGCCTATAAAAAGCATATGGGATTCTTAGATTTATCAATGGAGGCAGAGAGTACAAGAGCAAGGAAGTTCTGCTCACCCTTTGTAAAACACTAGGTAAGCCACAGCCGGGCTCGTGTGTCCAATTATGGACATCACAATTTATGAAGGATTTCGAGGTCTTGGGGAGTATGTAGGTCATTGTCTAGAGTGGTACTGAGGAGGTGGGACTTCAGTTATGTGGAGAGTGGTGAAGTTGGGGTTGTACTCCTCAGAGCAATGACGATTAAGAGGAGATTTGATAGATACATTCAAATTTAAGAATGGTTTTGACAGAATAAATAATAAGAGATTGTTTCCAGTGATGAGGGAGGAGGTTGGGAACCAGAGGAAACAGATTTAACGTGATTGGAAAAATAATCACAGGCATCAAGAGGAAAATAAATAGGCAGCATATTGTTATGCTCAGGAACACCCTGCCAGTTAGGCTGGTGAAAACAGATCAACAGCAAACTTCGGAAGGAAATGGAATCAATACTTGGAAGTGAAACAAATTCAGGGCTTTGGGAAAGAGCACTTTTGTGGAATTAATTTATAGCTTTTGCAAAGGCTTGATAGCCCGAAGACTTCATTCTGTGCAGTATCATTTCGCAAGTCTATGATTCTAAGTTTCATTGTGATAGCAAGTTCCACATTCTAAATACACTCTAGGTAAAGATGTCGGTGTGGAAAGTACTGTAGGTGTGGACTGTACTGTAAGTGTGGAAAGTACTGTAAGGAAACAGTACTATAAGGGTGGACAGTATTGTAGCTGTGGACAGTACAGTCAGTGTGAACAGTACTGTAAGTGTGAACAGTACTGTAAGTGTGGACAGTACTATAAGTGTGGGCAGTACTGTCGGTGTGGACATTATTGTAAGTGTGGACAGTCCTGTAGGTGTGGACAGTACTGTAAGTGTGGACAGTACAGTAAGTGTGAACAGTACAGTAAGTGTGGACAGTACTGTAGGTGTGGACAGTACTGTAAGTGTGGACAGTACAGTAAGTGTGAACAGTACTGTAAGTGTGGACAGTACTGTCGGTGTGGACAGTATTGTAGCTGTGGACAGTACAGTAAGTGTGGACAGTACAGTAAGTGTGAACAGTACAGTAAGTGTGGACAGTACTGTAGGTGTGGACAGTACAGTAAGTGTGGACCATATTGTAAGTGTGGACAGTACTGTAAGTGTGCACATCACAGTCAGTGTGGACAGTCCGATAAGTGTGGACATTACTCTATGTGTGGACAGTATTGTAGTTGTGGACAGAGCAGTAAATGTGGACAGTACTGTAAGTGTGGACAGTATTGTAAGTGTGGTCAGTACTGTAAGTGTGGACAGTATTGTAAGTGTGGACAGTCCTGTAAGTGTGGACAGTATTGTAAGTGTGGACAGTACTGTAAGTGTGGACAGTATTGTAAGTGTGGATAGTACTCTAAGTGTGGACAGTATTGTAAGTGTGGACAGTACTGTAGTTGTGGATAGAACAGTAAATGTGAACAGTAGAGTAAGTGTGGACAGTACTGTAGGTGTGGACAGTACTATAAGTGTGGGCAGTACTGTCGGTGTGGACATTATTGTAAGTGTGGACAGTCCTGTAGGTGTGGACAGTACTGTAAGTGTGGACAGTACAGTAAGTGTGAACAGTACAGTAAGTGTGGACAGTACTGTAGGTGTGGACAGTACTGTAAGTATGGACAGTACAGTAAGTGTGAACAGTACTGTAAGTGTGGACAGTACTGTCGGTGTGGACAGTATTGTAGCTGTGGACAGTACAGTAAGTGTGAACAGTACTGTAAGTGTGGACAGTACAGTAAGTGTGAACAGTACAGTAAGTGTGGACAGTACTGTAGGTGTGGACAGTACAGTAAGTGTGGACGATATTGTAAGTGTGGACAGTACTGTAAGTGTGCACATCACAGTCAGTGTGGACAGTCCGATAAGTGTGGACATTACTCTAGGTGTGGACAGTATTGTAGTTGTGGACAGAGCAGTAAATGTGGACAGTACTGTAAGTGTGGACAGTATTGTAAGTGTGGTCAGTACTGTAAGTGTGGACAGTATTGTAAGTGTGGACAGTCCTGTAAGTGTGGACAGTACTGTAAGTGTGGACAGTATTGTAAGTGTGGACAGTACTGTAGGTGTGGACAGTATTGTAAGTGTGGTCAGTACTGTAAGTGTGGATAGTATTGTAAGTGTGGATAGTACTCTAAGTGTGGACAGTATTGTAAGTGTGGACAGTATTGTAAGTGTGGACAGTACTGTAGTTGTGGATAGAACAGTAAATGTGGACAGTACTGTAAGTGTGGACAGCACTGTAAGTGTGGACAGTACAGTAAGTGTGAACAGTACAGTAAGTGTGGACAGTACTGTAAGTGTGGACAGTACTGTCGGTGTGGACAGTATTGTAGCTGTGGACAGTACAGTAAGTGTGGACAGTACAGTAAGTGTGGACAGTACAGTAAGTGTGGACAGTACTGTAAGTGTGGACAGTATTGTAAGTGTGGTCAGTACTGTAAGTGTGGACAGTATTGTAAGTGTGGACAGTCCTGTAAGTGTGGACAGTATTGTAAGTGTGGTCAGTACTGTAAGTGTGGACAGCATTGTAAGTGTGGACAGCATGGACAGTACTGTAGGTGTGGACAATACTGTTGGTGTGGACAGTACTGCAAGTGTGGACAGTACAATAAGTGTGGACAGAACGTTAGGTGTTGACAGAACTGTAATTGTGGACAGTACTCTAGTTTTGGACATTACTGTAGGTTTGAAATGTAGTGTAAGTGTGGACAGTACAGTAAGTGTGAACAGTACAGTAAATGTGGACAGTACTGTCGGTGTGGACAGTACAGTAAGTGTGAACAGTACTGTAAGTGTGGACAGTACTGTAGGTGTGCACAGTGCTGTAAGTGTGGTCAGTACTGTAGGTGTGGACAGTACAGTAAGTGTGAACAGTACAGTAAGTGTGGACAGTACTGTAAGTGTGGACAGTACAGTAAGTGTGAACAGTACTGTAAGTGTGGACAGTACTGTCGGTGTGGACAGTATTGCAGCTGTGGACAGTACAGTAAGTGTGGACAGTACAGTAAGTGTGAACAGTACAGTAAGTGTGGACAGTACTGTAGGTGTGGACAGTACAGTAAGTGTGGACGATATTGTAAGTATGGACAGTACTGTAAGTGTGCACATCACAGTCAGTGTGGACAGTCCGATAAGTGTGGACATTACTCTATGTGTGGACAGTATTGTAGTTGTGGACAGAGCAGTAAATGTGGACAGTACTGTAAGTGTGGACAGTATTGTAAGTGTGGTCAGTACTGTAAGTGTGGACAGTATTGTAAGTGTGGACAGTCCTGTAAGTGTGGACAGTATTGTAAGTGTGGACAGTACTGTAAGTGTGGACAGTATTGTAAGTGTGGACAGTACTGTAGGTGTGGACAGTATTGTAAGTGTGGTCAGTACTGTAAGTGTGGACAGTATTGTAAGTGTGGATAGTACTCTAAGTGTGGACAGTATTGTAAGTGTGGACAGTACTGTAGTTGTGGATAGAACAGTAAATGTGAACAGTACAGTAAGTGTGGACAGTACTGTAGGTGTGGACAGTACTATCAGTGTGGGCAGTACTGTCGGTGTGGACATTATTGTAAGTGTGGACAGTCCTGTAAGTGTGGACAGTACAGTAAGTGTGAACAGTACAGTAAGTGTGGACAGTACTGTAGGTGTGGACAGTACTGTAAATATGGACAGTACAGTAAGTGTGAACAGTACTGTAAGTGTGGACAGTACTGTCGGTGTGGACAGTATTGTAGCTGTGGACAGTACAGTAAGTGTGAACAGTACTGTAAGTGTGGACAGTACAGTAAGTGTGAACAGTACAGTAAGTGTGGACAGTACTGTAGGTGTGGACAGTACAGTAAGTGTGGACGATATTGTAAGTGTGGACAGTACTGTAAGTGTGCACATCACAGTCAGTGTGGACAGTCCGATAAGTGTGGACATTACTCTAGGTGTGGACAGTATTGTAGTTGTGGACAGAGCAGTAAATGTGGACAGTACTGTAAGTGTGGACAGTATTGTAAGTGTGGTCAGTACTGTAAGTGTGGACAGTATTGTAAGTGTGGACAGTCCTGTAAGTGTGGACAGTACTGTAAGTGTGGACAGTATTGTAAGTGTGGACAGTACTGTAGGTGTGGACAGTATTGTAAGTGTGGTCAGTACTGTAAGTGTGGATAGTATTGTAAGTGTGGATAGTACTCTAAGTGTGGACAGTATTGTAAGTGTGGACAGTATTGTAAGTGTGGACAGTACTGTAGTTGTGGATAGAACAATAAATGTGGACAGTACTGTAAGTGTGGACAGCACTGTAAGTGTGGACAGTACAGTAAGTGTGAACAGTACAGTAAGTGTGGACAGTACTGTAAGTGTGGACAGTACTGTCGGTGTGGACAGTATTGTAGCTGTGGACAGTACAGTAAGTGTGGACAGTACTGTAAGTGTGGACAGTACAGTAAGTGTGGACGGTATTGTAAGTGTGGACAGTACTGTAAGTGTGGACAGTCCGATAAGTGTGGACAGTACTCCAGGTGTGGACAGTATTGTAGTTGTGGACAGAGCAGTAAATGTGGACAGTCCTGTAAGTGTGGACAGTATTGTAAGTGTGGTCAGCACTGTAAGTGTGGACAGTATTGTAAGTGTGGACAGTCCTGTAAGTGTGGACAGTATTGTAAGTGTGGTCAGTACTGTAAGTGTGGACAGCACTGTAAGTGTGGACAGCATGGACAGTACTGTAGGTGTGGACAATACTGTTGGTGTGGACAGTACTGCAAGTGTGGACAGTACAATAAGTGTGGACAGAACGTTAGGTGTTGACAGAACTGTAATTGTGGACAGTACTCTAGTTTTGGACATTACTGTAGGTTTGAAATGTAGTGTAAGTGTGGACAGTACAGTAAGTGTGAACAGTACAGTAAGTGTGGACAGTACTGTAGGTGTGACAGTACAGTAAGTGTGGACGATATTGTAAGTGTGGACAGTACTGTAAGTGTGCACATCACAGTCAGTGTGGACAGTCCGATAAGTGTGGACAGTACTCTAGGTGTGGACAGTATTGTAGTTGTGGACAGAGCAGTAAATGTGGACAGTACTGTAAGTGTGGACAGTATTGTAAGTGTGGTCAGTACTGTAAGTGTGGACAGTATTGTAAGTGTGGACAGTCCTGTAAGTGTGGACAGTATTGTAAGTGTGGTCAGTACTGTAAGTGTGGACAGTATTGTAAGTGTGGACAGTACTGTAGGTGTGGACAGTATTGTAAGTGTGGTCAGTACTGTAAGTGTGGACAGTATTGTAAGTCTGGATAGTACTGTAGTTGTGGATAGAACAGTAAATGTGGACAGTACTGTAAGTGTGGACAGCACTGTAAGTGTGGACAGTACTGTAAGTGTGGACAATACACTCGCTGTGAACAGTATTGTAGCTGTGGACAGTACAGTAAGTGTGGACAGTACAGTAAGTGTGAACAGTACAGTAAGTGTGGACAGTACTGTAGGTGTGGACAGTACAGTAAGTGTGGACGGTATTGTAAGTGTGGACAGTACTGTAAGTGTGGACAGTCCGATAAGTGTGGACAGTACTCTAGGTGTGGACAGTATTGTAGTTGTGGACAGAGCAGTAAATGTGGACAGTACTGTAAGTGTGGACAGTATTGTAAGTGTGGTCAGTACTGTAAGTGTGGACAGTATTGTAAGTGTGGACAGTCCTGTAAGTGTGGACAGTATTGTAAGTGTGGTCAGTACTGTAAGTGTGGACAGTATTGTAAGTGTGGACAGTACTGTAGGTGTGGACAGTATTGTAAGTGTGGTCAGTACTGTAAGTGTGGACAGTATTGTAAGTGTGGACAGTACTGTAGTTGTGGATAGAACAGTAAATGTGGACAGTACTGTAAGTGTGGACAGCACTGTAAGTGTGGACAGTACTGTAAGTGTGGACAATACACTCGCTGTGAACAGTATTGTAGCTGTGGACAGTACAGTAAGTGTGGACAGTACAGTAAGTGTGAACAGTACAGTAAGTGTGGACAGTACTGTAGGTGTGGACAGTACAGTAAGTGTGGACGGTATTGTAAGTGTGGACAGTACTGTAAGTGTGGACAGTCCGATAAGTGTGGACAGTACTCTAGGTGTGGACAGTATTGTAGTTGTGGACAGAGCAGTAAATGTGGACAGTACTGTAAGTGTGGACAGTATTGTAAGTGTGGTCAGTACTGTAAGTGTGGACAGTATTGTAAGTGTGGACAGTCCTGTAAGTGTGGACAGTATTGTAAGTGTGGTCAGTACTGTAAGTGTGGACAGCACTGTAAGTGTGGACAGCATGGACAGTACTGTAGGTGTGGACAATACTGTTGGTGTGGACAGTACTGCAAGTGTGGACAGTACAATAAGTGTGGGCAGAACATTAGGTGTGGACAGAACTGTAATTGTGGACAGTACTCTAGTTTTGGACATTACTGTAGGTTTGAAATGTAGTGTAAGTGTGGACAGTACTCTCTGTGTGACATTACTGTAAGTGTGGACAGTCCTGTAGGTGTGGCCAGTACTGTAAGTGTTGACAGTACTGTCAGTGTGGACAGTACTCTCTGTGTGACATTACTGTAAGTGTGGACAGTCCTGTAGGTGTGTCCAGTACTGTAAGTGTTGACAGTACTGTCAGTGTGGACAGAACAGTAAGTGTGGACAGTACTGTAAGTGTGGACAGCACTGTAAGTGTGGACAGTACTGTAAGTGTGGACAATACACTCGCTGTGAACAGTACTTTAAATGTGGTCAGTACTCTAGTTGTGGACAGTACTGTAAATGTGGACAGTACATTAGTTGTGGGCAGTACTGTAAGTGTGGACAGTACAGTAAGTGTGTACAGTACTGCAGGTGTGGACAGCACTGTAGGTGTGGACAGTACTGTAAGTGTGGACAGTGCTGTAAGTGTGGACAGTACTGTAAGTGTGGACGGTATTGTAACTGTGGACAGTACTGTAAGTGTGCACATCACAGTCAGTGTGGACAGTCTGATAAGTGTGTTCAGTAGTGTAAGTGTGGACGGTATTGTAAGTGTGGACAATACTGCAAGTGTGCACATCACAGTCAGTGTGGACAGTCCTATAAGTGTGGACAGTACTGTAAGTTGGACAGTACACTAGGTGTGAACAGTACTGTAAATGTGGATCGTACTCTAGTTGTGCATGTTACTGTAAGTGTGGACAATACTGTAAGTGTGGACAGTACTGTAGATGTGGACAGTACACTAGGTGTGAACAGTACTGTAAATGTGGATATTACTTCAGTTGTGGACAGTACTGTATGTGTGGACAGTACTGTAAGTGTGGACAGTACTCTAGGTGTGACACAGTGCTGTAAGTATGGACAGTACAGTAAGTGTGGTCAGTACTGTAGGTGTGGACAGTACAGTAAGTGTGGACAGTACTGTAGGTGTAGACAGTACTGTAAGTGTGAACAGTATTGTAAGTATGGTCAGTACTGTAAGTGTGGACAGCACTGTAAGTGTGGACAGCATGGACAGTACTGTAGGTGTGGACAATACTGTTGGTGTGGACAGTACTGCAAGTGTGGACAGTACAATAAGTGTGGACAGAACGTTAGGTGTGGACAGAACTGTAATTGTGGACAGTACTCTAGTTTTGGACATTACTGTAGGTTTGAAATGTAGTGTAAGTGTGGACAGTACTCTCTGTGTGACATTACTGTAAGTGTGGACAGTCCTGTAGGTGTGGCCAGTACTGTAAGTGTTGACAGTACTGTAAGTGTGGACAGTACTCTAGGTGTGGACAGTATTGTAAGTGTGGACATTACTGTTGGTGTGGAGAGTATTCTAGGTGTGGACAGTACTGTAGTTGTGGACAGAACAATAAATGTGGACAGTACTGTAAGTGTGGACAGCACTGTAAGTGTGGACAGTACTGTAAGTGTGGACAATACACTCGCTGTGAACAGTACTTTAAATGTGGTCAGTACTCTAGTTGTGGACAGTACTGTAAGTGTGGACAGTACATTAGGTGTGGGCAGTACTGTAAGTGTGGACAGTACAGTAAGTGTGTACAGTACTGCAGGTGTGGACAGCACTGTAGGTGTGGACAGTACTGTAAGTGTGGACAGTACTGTAGGTGTGGACAGTACTGTAAGTGTGGACGGTATTGTAAGTGTGGACAGTTCAGTAAGTGTGGACAGTACTGTAAGTGTGGACGGTATTGTAACTGTGGACAGTACTGTAAGTGTGCACATCACAGTCAGTGTGGACAGTCTGATAAGTGTGTACAGTAGTGTAAGTGTGGACGGTATTGTAAGTGTGGACAATACTGCAAGTGTGCACATCACAGTCAGTGTGGACAGTCCTATAAGTGTGGACAGTACTGTAAGTTGGACAGTACACTAGGTGTGAACAGTACTGTAAATGTGGATCGTACTCTAGTTGTGCATGTTACTGTAAGTGTGGACAATACTGTAAGTGTGGACAGTACTGTCGATGTGGACAGTACACTAGGTGTGAACAGTACTGTAAATGTGGATATTACTTCAGTTGTGGACAGTACTGTATGTGTGGACAGTACTGTAAGTGTGGACAGTACTGTAGGTGTGCACAGTGCTGTAAGTGTGGACAGTACCGTAAGTGTGGTCAGTACTGTAGGTGTGGACAGTACAGTAAGTGTGGACAGTACTGTAGGTGTAGACAGTACTGTAAGTGTGAACAGTCATGTAGGTGTGGACAGTGCTACAAGTGTGAACAGTACAATAAGTGTGAACATTTATTTGTGGAAAGTACTATAAGTGTGGACAGTACTGTAGGTCTCGACAGTACTGTAAGTGTGGACAGTACAGTAAGTGTGGTCAGTACATTAGGTGTGGACAGTAATGTAAGTGTGGACACTACAGTAAGTGTGGTCAGTACTGTAGGTGTGGACAGTGCTGTAAGTGTGGACAGTACACTAAGTGTGGACAGTACATTAGGTGTGGACAGTAATGTAAGTGTGGACAGTACAGTAAGTGTGGTCAGTACTGTAGTACTGGACAGTACTGTAAGAGTGCACAGTACACTAGGTGTGAACAGTACTCTAAATGTGGATAGTACTCTAGTTGTGGACAGTACTGTATGTGTGGACAGTACTGTAGGTGTGCACAGTGCTGTAAGTGTGGACAATACATTAGGTGTGGACAGTACTGTAAGTGTGGAAAGTACAGTAAGTGTGGTCAGTACTGTAGGTGTGGACAGCACTGTAAGTGTGGAAAGTACAGTAAGTGTGGTCACTATTGTAGGTGTTGTCAGTACTGTAAGAGTGCACAGTACACTAGGTGTGAACAGTACTCTAAATATGGATAGTACTCTAGTTGTGGACAGTACTGTATGTGTGGACAGTACTGTAAGTGTGGACAGTGCTGTAAGTGTGGACAGCACTGTAGGTGTGCACAGTGCTGTAAGTGTGGACAGTTCAGTAAGTGTGGACAGTACATTAGGTGTGGAGAGTACTGTAAGTGTGGACAGTGCTGTAAGTGTGGACAGTACAATAAGTGAGGACAGTACTGTAGGTGTGGACAGTACTGTAAGTGTGGACGGTATTGTAACTGTGGACAGTTCTGTAAGTGCGCACATCACAGTCAGTGAGGACAGTCTGATAAGTGTGTACAGTAGTGTAAGTGTGGATGGTATTGTAAGTGTGGACAATACTGCAAGTGTGCACATCACAGTCAGTGTGGCAGTCCTATAAGTGTGGACAGTACTGTAAGTTGGACAGTACACTAGGTTTGAACAGTACTGTAAATGTGGATCGTACTCTAATTGTGCATGTTACTGTAAGTGTGGACAATACTGTAAGTGTGGACAGTACTGTAGGCATAGCAGTACTGTAGTTGTGGATGGTACTGTAAGTGTGGTCAGTACTGTAGATGTGGACAGTACTGTAAATGTGCACAGTACACTAGGTGTGAACAGTACTCTAAATGTGGATATTACTTCAGTTGTGGACAGTACTGTATGTGTGGACATTACTGTAAGTGTGGACAGTACTGTAGTTGTGGACAGTACAGTAAGAGTGCACAGTACACACTAGGTGTGAACAGTACTCTAAATGTGGATCGTACTCTAGTTGTGGACAGTACTGCATGTGTGGACAGTACTGTAGGTGTGCACAGTGCTGTAAGTGTGGTCAGTACTGTAGGTGTGGACAGTACTGTAAGAGTGGACAGTACAGTAAGTGTGGTCAGTACTGTAGGTGTGCACAGTGCTGTAAGTGTGGACAGTACACTAAGTGTGGACAGTACAGTAAGTGTGGTCAGTACTGTAGGTGTGCACAGTGCTGTAAGTGTGGACAGTACATTAGGTGTGGACAGTACTGTAAGTGTGGACAGTACTGTAAGTGTGGTCAGTACTGTAGGTGTGGACAGTACTGTAAGAGTGCACAGTACACTAGGTGTGAACAGTACTCTAAATATGGATAGTACTCTAGGTGTGCACAGTGCTGTAAGTGTGGACAGTACATTAGGTGTGGACAGTACTGTAAGTGTGGACAGTACATTAGGTGTGGGCAGTACTGTAAGTGTGGACACTGCTGTAAGTGTGGACAGTACAGTAAGTGTGGACAGTACTGTAGGTGTGCACAGTGCTGTAAGTGTGGACAGTACATTAGGTGTGGGCAGTACTGTAAGTGTGGACAGTGCTGTAAGTGTGGACAGTACTGTAAGTGTGGACAGTACTGTAGGTGTGCACAGTGCTGTAAGTGTGGACAGTTCAGTAAGTGTGGACAGTACTCTAAGTGTGGACAGTACTGTAGGTGTGCACAGTGCTGTAAGTGTGGACAGTACCTGTAAATGTGGACCATACGTTAGGTATGGACAGTACTGTAAGTGTGGACAATATTTTAAGTGTGGACAGTACAGTAAGTGTGATCAGTACATTAGGTGTGGACAGTATTGTAAGTGTGGACAGTACAGTAAGAGTGGGAACAATACTGCAAGTGTGGACCGTATGTTAGGTGTGGACAGTACTGTAAGTGTGGATGGTCCTGTAGGTGTGGATGGTCCTGTAGGTGTGGACAGTCCTGTAAGAGTCGACAGTACTACAAGTGTGGACAGTACTGTCGGTGTGGAATGTAGTGTAAGTGTGGACAGTATTCTCTGTGTGGACAGTACTGTAAGTGTGGACAGTACTCTAGGTGTGGACAGTACTGTAAGTGTAGACAGTACTCTCTGAGTGGACAGTACTGTAGTTGTGGACAGAACAGTAAATGCGGACAGTAATGTAAGTGTGGACAGTACTCTCTGAGTGAACAGTACTGTAGTTGTGGACAGAACAGTAAATGTGGACAGAACTCTCGGTGTGGACAGTACTGTAAGTGTGGATGGTACTGTAAGTGGGAGCAATACTGTAAGTGTGTTCACTACTGTAGGTGAGCACAGTACTGTAAGTGTGGACAGTTCTGTAGGTGTGGGCAGTACTGTAAGTGTGGACGGTATTGTAAGTGTGGACAATACTGCAAGTGTGCACATCACAGTCAGTTTGGACAGTCCTATAAGTGTATACAGTACTATAAGTGTGGACGGTATTGTAAGTGTGGACAATACTGCAAGTGTGCACATCACAGTCAGTGTGGACAGTCCTATAAGTGTGGACAGTACATTAGGTGTCGACAGTACTGTAAGCATGGACAGTGCTGTAGGTGTGGACAGTACTGTAAGTGTGGTCAGTGCATTAGGTGTGGACAGTATTGTAAGTGTGGACAGTACAGTAAGAGTGGGGACAATACTGCAAGTGTGGACCGTACATTAGGTGTGGACAGTACTATAAGTGTGGACAGTACTGTAGGTGTGGACTGTACTGTAAGTGTGGACATTACTGTAAGTGTGGACAGAACCATAGGTGTGGACAGCACTGTAGGTGTGGACAATGCTGCAAGTGTGGACAGCGTGGAAGGTACCGTAGATGTGGACAGTACTGTAAGTGTGGACGGTACTTTAAGTGTGGACAGTACATTAAGTGTGGACAGTACTGTAGGTGTGGACAGTATTCTAAGTGTGGACAGTACTGTAGGTGTGGACAGTATTGGAAGAGTCGACAGTGCTACAAGTGTGTACAGTACATTAGGTGTGGACAGTACTGTAATTGTGGACAGTCCTGTAGGTGTGGACAGAAATGTAAGTGTGGACAGTATTAGAAACATAGAATCATAGAAAATAGGTGCAGGAGTAGGCCATTCGGCACTTCGAGCCTGCACCGCCATTCAATGAGTTCATGGCTGAACATGCAACTTCAGTACCCCATTCCTGATTTTTCGCCATACCCCTTGATCCCCCTAGTAGTAAGGACGACATCTAACTCCTTTTTGAATATATTTAGTGAATTGGCCTCAACAACTTCATGTGGTAGAGAATTCCACAGGTTTACTACTCTCTGGGTGAAGAAGTTTCTCCTCATCTCGGTCCTAAATGGCTTACCCCTTATCCTTAGACTGTGACCCCTGGTTCTGGACTTCCCCAACAGTGGGAACATTCTTCCCGCATCTAACCTGTCTAAACCCATCAGAATTTTAATTGTTTCTATGAGATCTCCTCTCATTCTTCTGAACTCCAATGAATACAAGCCCAGTTGATCCAGTCTTTCTTGATATGTCAGTCCTGCCATCCCGGGAATCAGTCTGGTGAACCTTTGCTGCACCCCTCAATAGCAAGAATGTCCTTCCTCAAGTTAGGAGACCAAAACTGTACACAATACTCCAGGTGTGGCCTCACCAAGGCCCTGTACAACTGTAGTAACACCTCCCTGCCCCTGTATCAAATCCCCTCGCTATGAAGGCCAACATGCCATTTGCTTTCTTAACCGCCTGCTGTACCTGCATGCCAACCTTCAATGACTGATGTACCATGACACCCAGGTCTCGTTGCACCTCCCCTTTTCCTAATCTGCCACCATTCAGACAATAGTCTGTCTCTCTGTTTTTACCACCAAATTGGATAACCTCACATTTATCCACATTATACTTCATCTGCCATGCATTTGCCCACTCACCTAACCTATCCAAGTCACTCTGCAGCCTCCTAGCATCCTCCTCACAGCTCACACTGCCACCCAACTTAGTGTCATCTGAAAATTTGGAGATACTACATTTAATCCCCTCATCTGAATCATTAATGTACAATGTAAACAGCTGGGGCCCCAGCACAGAACCTTGCGGTACCCCACTAGTCACTGCCTGCCATTCTGAAAAGTATCCATTTACTCCTACTCTTTGCTTCCTGTCTGACAACCAGTTCTCAATCCATGTCAGCACACTACCCCCAATCCCATGTGCTTTAACTTTGCACATTAATCTCTTGTGTGGGACCTTGTCGAAAGCCTTCTGAAAGTCCAAATACACCACATCAACTGGTTCTCCCTTGTCCACTCTACTGGAATCATCCTCAAAAAATTCCAGAAGATTTGTCAAGCATGATTTCCCTTTCACAAATCCATGCTGACTTGGACCTATCATGTCACCTCTTTCCAAATGCACTGCTATGACATCCTTAATAATTAATTCTATCATTTTACCCACTACCGATGTCAGACTGACTGGTCGATAATTCCCTGTTTTCTCTCTCCCTCCTTTTTTAAAAAGTGGGGTTACATTGGCTACTCTCCACTCCATAGGAACTGATCCAGAGTCTATGGAATGTTGGAAAATGACTGTTAATGCATCCGCTATATCCAAGGCCACCTCCTTAAGTACTCTGGGATGCAGACCATCAGGCCCTGGGGATTTATCGGCCTTCAATCCCATCAATTTCCCCAACACAATTTCCCGACTAATAAGGATTTCCCTCAGTTCCTCCTTCTTACTAGACCCTCTGACCCCTTTTATATCCGGAAGGTTGTTTATGTCCTCCTTAGTGAATACCGAACCAAAGTACTTGTTCAATTGGTCTGCCATTTCTTTGTTCCCCATTATGACTTCCCCTGCAGGGGATCTACGTTTGTCTTTACTGACCTTTTTCTCTTTACATATCTATA
The DNA here is from genome assembly GCF_044704955.1 of Pristiophorus japonicus. Taxonomy (NCBI): domain Eukaryota; kingdom Metazoa; phylum Chordata; class Chondrichthyes; family Pristiophoridae; genus Pristiophorus; species Pristiophorus japonicus. The sequence goes on from NW_027254358.1 coordinate 211,028, forward strand.
GAAGCTTTTGCAGTCCATCTTAATGTTCCCTGCAAGCTTCCTCTCGTGCCCGAATCAAACCCTTTGTCCTCCTCTGCTGAGGTCTAAATTTCTCCCAGTCCCCGGGTTCACTGCTATTTCTGGCCAATTTGTATGCCACTTCCTTGGCTTTAATACTATCCCTGATTTCCCTTGATAGCCATGGTTGAGCCACCTTCCCTTTTTTATTTTTACGCCAGACAGGGATGTACAATTGTTGAAGTTCATCCATGCGGTCTCTAAATGTCTGCCATTGCCCATCCACTGACAACCCCTCATCAAGTATCATTCGCCAATCTATCCTAACCAATTCATGCCTCATACCTTCAAAGTTACCCTTCTTTAAGTTCTGGACCATGGTCTCTGAATTAACTGTTTCATTCTCCATCCTAATGTAGAATTCCATCATATTATGGACACTCTTCCCCAAGGGGCCTCGCACAACGTGATTGCTAATTAATCCTCTCTCATTACACAACACCCAGTCTAAGATGGCCTCCCCCCTAGTTGGTTCCTCGACATATTAGTCTAGAAAACCGTCCCTTATGCACTCCAGGAAATCCTCCTCCACCATATTGCTTCCAGTTTGGTTAGCCCAATCTATATGCATATTAAAGTCACCCATAATAACTGCTGCACCTTTATTGCATGCACCCCTAATTTCCTGTTTGATGCTCTCCCCAACATCACTACTACTGTTTGGAGGTCTGTGCACAACTCCCACTAACGTTTTTTGCCCTTTGGTGTTCTGCAGCTCTACCCATATAGATTCCACATCATCCAAGCTAATGTCCTTCCTAACTATTGCATTAATCTTCTCTTTAACCAGCAATGCTACCCCACCTCCTTTTCCTTTTATTCTATCCTTCCTGAATGTTGAATACCCTTGGATGTTGAGTTCCCAGCCCTGATCATCCTGGAGCCACGTCTCTGTAATCCCAATCACATCATATCTGTTCACATCTATTTGCAGTTAATTCATCCACCTTATTACGGATACTCCTTGCATTAAGACACAAAGCCTTCAGGCTTGTTTTTTTAACACCCTTTGTCCTTTCAGAATTATGATGTAGTGTGGCCTTTTTTGTTTCTTGCCTTTGTTCACTCGGCCTTCCACTATTGCTTTTTACCTTTCTACCATCTGTGCAGCCCTGTCTCGCTGCATAGGTTCCCATCCCGCTGCCATATTAGTTTAAACACTCCCGAACTGCATTCGGAAATGTTACCCACTGGACATCAGTTCCAGTCCTGCTCAAGTGCAAACCATACCTTTTGTACAGGTCCCACTTCTAGGTGTGCACAGTGCTGTAAGTGTGGACAGTACCGTAAGTGTGGACAGTCCTGTAGATGTGAACAGTACTGTAAGTGTGGACAGTACTATAAGTGTAGACAGTACTGCAGGTGTGGACTGTACTGTCAGTGTGGACAGTCCTGCAGGTGTGGACAGTGCTGTAGGTGTGGACAGTACTGTAGGTGTGGACAGTACTGTAAGTGTGGACAGTACTGTAGGTGTGGACAGTACTGTAAGTGTGGACAGTACTGTAGGTGTGGACAGTACTGTAAGTGTGGACAGTACTGTCGGTGTGGACAGTACTGTAGGTGTAGACAGTACTGTAAGTGTGGACAGTACTGTAAATGTGGACAGTTCTGTAGTTGTGGACAGTCCTGTAACTGTGGACAGTACTGTAGGTGTGGACAGTACAATAAGTGTGGACAGTACTGTAGGTGTGGACAGTACAGTAAGTGTGGACAGTAATGTAAGTGTGGACAGTACTGTAGGTGTGGACAGTACAGTAAGTGTGGACAGTACAGTAAGTGTGGACAGTACTGTAGTTGTGGCCTACCCAAGGTTATACTCAAGCTTAACAAAACTTCTCAGCTTTTCAATTTAATTCTTTTTGAAATTAATACCAGTGTTTCTTTTTTTAATTTATGTTTTTATTAACTTGTGTCGCTACATTTAGTGATTTTTTTATCTGTACCCTTTTATCCCTCTGCTCCTCGGCCCCATTTAGATTCTGATTATCCAAGTAATATATGGTCTCCTTATTCTTCCTACCAAAATGCACCATCTCATAATTAGCTACATTGACAGAAATTTGGTCTTTAAATGCCTATTCTTCTGGTTACGGCCTACCTCACCATTAACTATACCCCACAATTTGATGTCATGTGCAAATTTTGATATTGTACTTCCGATTCACGTGTTCAAATCATTTATCGAATTGGTGAACAACATTGGTTCCAGCACTGATCCCTGTGGAACACCACTTCCTAACGTTTGCCAGTTTGAGTACCCAACATTAATGCCGACTCTCTGTGTTCTGTTCTGTAGCCAGCTTATTGTCCATTCTGCTACCTGCCCCTGACTCCACAGGCTCTGAACTTAGTCATGAGACTACAATGCAGTGCATTATAGAAGGCCTTTTGAAAATCCAAATATATCTACTGCATTATCCTTCCCTACTCATTTTGTTATTTCTTCAAAGAATTCAATCAAATTATTCAAGCATACGTTTTCCTTTTGACACTTGTGCTGACATCTCTTTATTGTATTTTTGGTTTCTATGACATCTTTGAGTACAGGTTCCATTATGTTTCCTACCACCGACATTAAACTAACTGGTCTATAGTTCCCTGAACTTGTGTCGCCCTTTATAAATCTAGGAATCGCATCAGCTGTCCACCAGTAATATTGTGTTTTGTATTGTGTACAGTTCTGGTCTCCTTACCTAAGGAAGGATAGACTGCCATTGAGGGAGTGCAACAAAGCTTCACCAGACTGATTCCTGGGAAGGAGGGATTGTCCAATGAGATGAGATTGAGTAGGCTAGGCTTATATTCTCTAAAGTTTAGAAGAATGAGGTGATATCATTGAAATATACAAAATACTTACAGGGCTTGATAGGGTAGATGCAGGGAGGATGTTTCCACTGGCTGCAGAGTCCAGAACCAGGGGTCACAGTCTCAGAATAAGGGGTCAGCCATTTAAGACTGAGATGAGAAGAAACCTCTTCACTCAGAGAGCGGTGAATCTTTGGAATTGTCTACCGCAGAGGGCTGTGAAAGCTCAGTGTTTGTGCATATTCAAGACAGAGATCAATAGAATTTTGGATATTAGGGGAATAAAGGGACATGGGGACAGTGCAGGGAAGTGGAGATGAGGTGGAAGATCAGCCATGATCTTATTGAATGACGGAGCAGTCTCAAGAGGCCGAATTAGGCTGCTCCTAATTCTTATGTTGTTATGTTCTTGTTGCATTTGCCATCTCTTCCCTAACTTAATGTGTGTGGCTGCAATCCATCCAGACCAGAGGTTTTAAGCTCAGATTAGCCCCTTTCAACTGCAGGCCATGACCTATGGTTCTACTTTTCTAGACATCTGAAACTTCTGTCGTGATTTACATCATTTCGACCCTTTAGACTTCCAAAACAAAAATTCATATAACCTCACAACATTCTCTTGTCTAATGAGAGCAGTCATAATTACATAATCAGTCCTCATAATCCAATAGCGCCATCCTGTCAATCATTATGATTCCTTCAAGGATAGATACTTGGGAGAGCCCGGAGGGAAAGGTGTGGGCTATTCGCCAGCTCCCACTGCATAGATTACCAGCCGAGGGCAATCCCATTCAGCTTAAGAACAGAGGCAAGGCATGGGAGGAGAATGGTGCTGTCATTTCTGCAAACATTGGCCTTAATGGAGCTGAGATGGGCCATACCAGGAGGAACGACCATGGTGGGAGAGTAAGGCTCTTACAGGGGGCATGTGCATCAACGGTGGAGGCAAGTGTCTGATTGAGCAGATGCGTAGCTGCAAAACTATCAAGACAAATGGAGGGCAAAAGGTTTGACAGTTGAGCGTTTGAAAGCACCATTGTTCGTAACTTGCAGGGACATTTCACCAGGAGCGGACACAGCAGGAAATGATGATAGAAGGGGTAGGCAGTTGTTGATGGTAAAAGATACAAGGGACTAGTCAGAAATGCCTTACCCATGACTGAGACAATGGGAGGAGAGCAATGGCAAGAGCGAGCTGATGGCTGTGAATATGGGTAAGTAGTTTTATATAGAGCAAGAAATTAAGGCAGGACAGGAGGGCAGCGAAATTAGGAGAGAGCATGATGAGTTGAGATGGGGATTGAAATCACTGAGAATGAGACGTTGTTTAGTGCAGAGGCTGAGGGAGGAAAGAAGTCAAGGTATATTGGTAAGAATCTTGAAATGGAGCATGAATGGACGGTAGTAATGAGCATTTTAAAGGAGAGGTGAGGAGGTTGGAATAATATGAGCTCCGAACAGGAGGAGAAGGTGCAGAGGAGTCCGGAGTAGAACAAGGTTAGATTTGCTGATCAGTGTAGGCGGGGCAAGTGTTCAAACATAAAGCCAGGTGTGGAGGTGTGAGTAAAGGGCAAGGTGTCGTCATTCATGAGGCAGGTTTCCGTCAAGGGCATGATGTCAATGCAATCATCCACAATAAGTTTAGGGATAGCAAGTGTACGGACATTCTGGAGGGAGATACTAAACTAATATGGCAGAGGAATGGGAATCTATGCAGGGAGACAGAGGGAAGTAAAATGGCGGCAGAAGCAAAAGGTAGAAAAAGATAAGGAAAAGTGGAGGGCAGAGAAATCAAAGGCAAAAATCAAAAAGGGCCACATTACAATATAATTCTAAAAGGACAAAGAGTGTTAAAAAAAAAACAAGCCTGAAGGCTCTGTGTCTCAATGCGAGGAGTATTCGTAATAAGCTGGACGAATTAACTGCACAGGCAGCTATTAACAAATATGATATAATTGGGATTATGGAGACATGGCTCCAGGGTGACCAAGGCTGGGAACTCAACATCCAGGGGTATTCAACATTCAGGAAGGATAGACAGAAAGGAAAAGGAGGTAGGGTAGTGTTGTTAGTTAAAGAAGAAATTAACGCAATAGTAAGGAAGGAGATTAGCTTGGATGATGTGGAATCTGTATGGGTAGAGCTGCGGAATATCAAAGGGCAGGAAATGCTAGTAGGAGTTGTGTACAGACCATCAAGCAGTAGTAGTGAGGTTGGGGACAGCATCAAACAGGAAATTAGGGATGCATGCAATAAAGGTACAGCAGTTATCATGGGTGACTTTAATCGACATATAGATTAGGCTAACCAAACTGGTAGCAATACGGTGGTGGAGGATTTCCTGGAGTGTGTAAGGGATGGTTTTCTAGACCAATATGTTAAGGAACCAACTAGAGAGCTGGCTGGCCATCCTAGACTGGGTGTTGTGTAATGAGAGAGGATTAATTAGCAGTCTTGTGCGAGGCCCTTTGGGGAAGAGTGACCATAATATGGTAGACTTCTTCATTAAGATGGAGAGTGACACAGTTAATTCAGAGGGTCCTGAACTTAAAGAAAGATAACTTCGATGGTATGCGACATGAATTGGCTAGGATAGACTGGTGAATGATACTTAAAGCGTTGATGGTGGATAGGCAGACACTTAAAGATCACATGGATGAACTTCAACAATTTTACATCCATGTCTGGCATAAAGATAAAACTGGGAAGTTGGCGCAACCATGGATAACAAGGGAAATTAGGGATATTATTAAATCCAAGGAAGAACCATATAAATTGGCCAGAAAAAGCAGCAAAACTGAGGACTTGGAGGAATTTAGAATTCAGCAGAGGACGACAAAGGGTTTAATTAGGAGGGGGAAAGTAGAGTATGAGAGTAAGCTTGCAGGGAACATAAAAACTGACTGCAAAAGCTTCAATAGATATGTGAAGAGAAACAGATTAATGTAGGTCCCTTGCAGTCAGAATCAGGTGAATTTATAATGGGGAAAAAAGAAATGGCAGACCAATTGAACAAATACTTTGGTACTGTCTTCACTAAGGAAAACACAAGTAACTTTCCGGAAATATTAGGGGACCGAGGGTCTAACGAGAAGGAAGAGCTGAAGGAAAACCTTATTAGTCAGGAAATTGTATAAGCGAAATTGATGGGATTGAAGGCTGATAAATCCCCAGGGCCTGATAGTCTGCATCTGAGAGTACTTAAGGAAGTGGCCCTAGAAATAGTGGATGCATTGGTAGTCATTTTCCAACATTCTATAGACTGTGGATCAGTTCCTATGAATTGGAGGGTAGCTATTGTAACCCCAATTTTTAAAAAAGCAGGGAGAGAGAAACCAGGGAATTATAGACCAGTTAGCCTGACATTGGTGGTGGGTAAAATGTTGGAATCAATTATTAAAGATGTAATAGCAGCGCATTTGGAAAGCAGTGACAGGATCGGTCCAAGTTAGCATGGATTTATGAAAGGGTAATCATGCTTGACAAATCTTGTGGAATTTTTTTGAGGATGTAACTAGTCGAGTGGACCAGGGAGAACCAGTGGATGTGGTGTATTTGGACTTTCAAAAGGCTTTTGACAAGGTCCCACACAAGAGATTAGTGTGCAACATTAAAGCACATGGTATTGGGGTAATGAATTGACATGGATCGAGAACTGGTTGGCAGACAGGACACAAAGAGTAGGAATAAATGGGTCCTTTTCAGAATGGCAGGCAGTGACTAGTGGGGTACTGCAAGGTTCAGTGCTGGGACCCCAGCTATTTACAATATACATTAATGGTTTAGACAAAGGATTTGAATGTAATATCTCCAAGTTTGCAGATGACACTAAGCTGGGTGGCAGTGTGAGCTGTGAGGAGGATGCTAAGAGGCTGCAGGATGACTTGGACAGGTTAGGTGACTGGGCAAATGCATGGCAGATGCAGTATAATGTCGATACATGTGAGGTTATCCAAGTTGGTGGCAAAAACAGGAAGGCAGAATATTATCTGAATGGTGACAGATTACGTAAAGGGGAGGGGCAACGAGACCTGGGTGTCATGGTACATCAGTTATTGAAAGTTGGCATGCAAGTACAGCAGGCGGTGAAGAAGACAAATGGCATGTTGGCCTTCATAGCTAGGGGATTTGAGTATAGGAGCAGGGAGGTCTTATTGCAGTTGTACAGGGCCTTGGTTAGGCCACACCTGGAATATTGTGTACAGTTTTGGTCTCCTAATCTGAGGAAGGACATTCTTGCCATTGAGGGAGTGCAGCGAAGGTTCACCAGACTGATTCCCGGGATGGCAGGACTGACATATGAAGAAAGACTGGATTGAGTAGGCTTATATTCACTGGAATTTAGAAGAATGAAAGGGGATCTCATAGAAATATATAAAATTCTGACGGGACTGGACAGGTTAGATGCAGGAAGAATGTTCCCAATGTTGGAGAAGTCCAGAACCAGGGGTCACAGTTTAAGGATAAGGGGTAGGCCATTTAGGACTGAGATGAGGAGAAACTTCTTCACTCAGAGGATTGTGAAGCTGTGGAATTCTCTACCACAGAAAGCTGTTGAGGCCAGTTCGTTAGATATATTCAAAAGGGAGATAGATATGGCCCTTACAGCTAAAGGGATCAAGGGGTATGGAGAGAAAGCAGGAATGGGGTACTGAAGTTGCATGATCAGCCATGATCATATTGAATGGCGGTGCAGCCTGGAAGGGCCGAATGGCCTACTCCTGCTCCTATGCTTCTCTGTTTCTACGAGATGCAGAGAGGGGCGGTGATTGTTGGCCCCTGGCACAATTCAGGGGGTCACCGCTGGGACGGATGACTGGGACATGAAGGAGTTTAGAAAGGTCAGCCTACAGCAGGCATGTTGGGGGCGGGGGATGTTGGCGAGGGAGAAGGATGAGTCTGTTGGAATTGTTCCTTTTGTGGCTATATAATTATGAGGTTCAAATCCAGTGCGTCAGGGTCAGCAATGTTTTCTGAAGGAATTCTAAACCAATATTATAGGTTATTGTTTGGAACATCCCATAACACAGACTGTGTGACATAATAAAGCTTTGGGGAGAACAGTTGATTAAATCAGTTTGTTTAACTGACTGTAACTAATATCTCTGATGGTCCCAGCGGCGGTTCCCCTTTGGTATAAGTATGAGCTCCTTTGACCGAATTTATACTTGTCATTAAGAGCCTGCTTGCCAGCGCTACATAGAACGCTCCCACACACAGAACATGAGCTATGCAGTCATCTTTGAGATAGAACGTATTTACTACCCTCTCCTTGCAGCCGTTGGCATCACGGGTAAGGAAATGGAACCAGTTCCTGTGTAAATGGGTCTAACTGCTGTTGCTGTTGTCCTTGTGCGATAATCGTCTATTTAATTGAATCAGTTCATTGCCTGGTATTTTTCCGTTTATTTAACAGCAATGTTTTATTGAAATTATAAACTGTGTTAAAATTTCGACCCAGGAAATCATGTCTCATTGTAGTTTTTTTTACCGTCTGCTGGAACGGACGTGTGCATTACATGGAGTATACATATTAGTCGGATTGTGACAAAGTGTAATGTTTAGAAATGTATGGAATTATGAACATGACCTTTGTATTACCAGTTACAGCTAGTAAGGGGTCAGCACTCAAGGTCAGGAAATGCTCAGCTCAGCTCCGCTCCGCTTGGTCATGAATTACCGCAAGTTGCCAGTTTCTCGATCAGACACAGTATCGCTCTGGGCTGTTGGATGGTGAATTCAACACATTGATTCACAGCCGCCTGTGCCATTGACAGCTGCGGTTCAGCAGAAGCACTGTCGCTTCTGAGTCAGAAGTTCGTGGGACAAGTCCCACTCCAATTAATTGAGCACAAAAACTATGCAGCACTCCAAGTTCAGTGCACCGTCAGAAGTGCCGTCTTTGGATGGATAGGAAGGTTAGCAGGATACTATTCTGTGAAGATTGATGTAAAGTTCTGATTTAATACCTCAGGCATGCCCTCTGCATCCGCAAAATAATCGCCTTTTTGTTCATAATGGGTCCAGCCTTCCTCGAACTAGCGTTTTACTGCATATATTCTTAATGTTGACTGTGGGGTCCCTTTTATGTTGGCCGACTCCTTATCCTGAGACTATTCTATTTGCTCGTCTTATTACCGTTTGTAATGCTGCAGTAGTCTCTTTGGTCAATACTGCCAGCCACAGCCCTATCTTCTGTGAATATCTTGAGGCCAAGGCAATACGTGGACAACCTCCCCCTCCTTGAGCCAGATCTCCGTTATTGCCGCTATGTATGAATCACATGGAGCAAGTTGTGCCCGCAGCTCAGTCGCCCTGTTTACCAGGTTCGGTGCATTAATGTGGATATCTGGCCTCTGCACATAAGTCGGATCCGAAACACCTTGAAACGTGAACCAGGTCCACGGCACATGCTGTTATTCTGCCCCGTGTCACCGAGAAACTGACCAGGATTGTTGTCACATAAGCACCTGTGACACGCCTTGGGACGTTTTACTACGTCACAGGCGCTATATAAACACAAGTTGTTGTTGTTGTTGTTGATTTCCTTCAATGTGAGAAACTCTTCCAATCATAATCACTAACCACCTCCCATCACTCGGAGCCGGGCTGTATCGGGTGGACACACTCAGTATTCAGCCCGTCTGTCGCTCAGCAATCGCCCGCTCACCAGGAAGTCGGCGGAAACAGCCGTGGGTTCCCCAGAACACCACCGTCCGTCTCAAGGAGCGGATTTGGGTCAAATGTGAAAGCCTTGTTCTACACTGCGACCCAACCGGGAAATCCCCCGAGTTGCAGGACTGGACGTTTGTGGGTGATGAACACCAAGGGGGAGGCGCAAACTCCGGGGTCTGTTGGATCTCAGCATCTCCGAGAGCAGGGAACTCAGACAAAGAGAGACAGGGAGCAGGGAACTCAAACAGAGAGAGACAGAAGTCGAGAGCAGGGAACTGAGACACAGAGACAGAGAGCAGGGAACTGAGACAGCGAGAGGCAGGGAGCAGGGAACTCAAACAGAGAGAGGCAGAAGACGAGAGCAGGGAACTGAGACACAGAGAGAGACAGAGAGCAGGGAACCGAGACAGCGAGAGGCAGAGACCGAGGGTACCGGTAAGCTGAGTGGAGGAGCTTGAAGACGAATCAAAAAAGAGAATAAAATGCGGCTTGGAAACATTGTGAGAAAGTTACCTGATTGAACCTTTGTCCCGCTGTTTAATCGCCTCTTTAATTAAAATTCGGATTCTGCCTCAAACTGGAGTTATCGGCCCTCTGCTCCTCACCGCTTCCCTCTCCTCACTTCCTCACCCCTTCCCCTCCTCTCTCCCCTCCATCACTCTCCCCTCCATCACTCTCCCATCCACCACTCTCCCCTCCTCTTCCTCATCCCGTCACCTCCAGATCCTCGTCCTTCTCTGCATTCCTCTACACCTCCCCTGCCCCTTCCATCGCGCTCCCTATCCCTCTCCATCCAATTCTTCTTCCCCTCATCCTCTCATACTTCACCCCCTCCCTTTATCTGGATTTGCATCCTGATCTACATTTACCCTCAGGCTCTCTGCTTTGCAAAGTGCTTCTGGGTAGACATCTATTTGCTGAATATTATTTTCTTTTTTACCCTCCGATATCCCGATTAATTCTGGATCTCGATAAGGTACCACATAAAAAGTTGTTGCATAGAAACATAGAAACATAGAGAATAGGTGCAGGGGTAGACCATTCGGCCCTTCCTGCAGCACCATTCAATATGATCATTGCTGATCATGCAACGTCAGTACCCATTTCCCGCTTTCTCTCCATACCCCTTGATCCCTTTAGCCATAAGGGCCACATCTAACTCGCTTTTGAATATATCTAGCAAACTGGTTTCAACAACTTTCTGTGGTAGCGAATTCCACAGGTTCACAATTCTCTGAGTGAAGAAGTTTCTCCTCATCTCAGTCCTAAATGGCTTACCCCTTATCCTTAGACTGTAACCCCTGGTTCTGGACTTCCCCAACATCAGGAACATTCTTCCTGCATCTAACCAGTCCAATCCCGTCAGACATTTAAATGTTTCTATGAGATCTCATTCTTCTAAATTCCAGTCAATATAAACCTAGCCGACACAGCTTTGTTCATCTGTCAGTCCTGCCATCCCGGGAATCAGTCTGGTGAACCTTCGCTGCACTCCCTCAATAGCAAGAATATCCTTCCTCAGATTAGGAGACCAAAACTGCACACAATGTCCTCACCAAGGCCCTTTACAACTGCAGTAAGATCTCCCTGCTCCTATACTCAAATCCTCTCGCTATGAAGGCCAACATGCCATTTTCCTTCTTCACCGTCTGCTGTACCTGCATGCCGACCTTCAATGACTGATGAACCATGACACCCAGGTCTCGTTGCACCTCCCCTTTTCTTAATCTGTCACCATTCAGATAATATTCTGCCTTCCTGTTTTTGCCACTAACGTGGATAACCTCACATGTATCTACATTATACTGCATCTGTCATGCATTTGCCCACTCACCTAACCTGTCCAATTCACCCTGCAGCCTCTTAGCATCCTCCTCACAGCTCACACTGTCACCCAGTTTAGTGTCATCTGCAAACTTGGAGATATTACATTCAATTCCTTTGTCTATACCATTAATGTATACTGTAAATAGCTGGGGTCTCAGCACTGAACCTTGCGGTACCCCACTAGTGACTGCCTGCCATTCTGAAAAGGACCCATTTATTCGTACTCTTTGCTTCCTGTCTGCCAACCAATTCTGTATCCACGTCAGTACATTACCCCCAACACCATGTGCTTTAATTTTGCACACTAATCTCTTGTGTGGGACCTTGTCAAAAGCCTTTTGCAAGTCCAAATACACCACATCCACTGGTTCTCCCTTGACCACTCTACTAGTTACATCCTCAAAAAATTCCAAAAGATTTGTCAAGCATGATTTACCTTTCATAAATCCATGCTGACTTGGACTGATCCTGTCACTCCTTTCCAAATGTGCTGCTATTACATCTTTAATAATTGATTCCAACATTTTCCCCACTCCCGATGTCAGGCTAAACAGATTATAATTCCCTGTTTTCCCTATCCCTCCTTTTTAAAAAAGTGGGGTTAAATTAGCGACCTTCCATTCCATGGGAACTGATCCAGAGTTCATGGAATGTTGGAAAATGTTGCAGAACTCACTCATTCACTCACCCACCCACTCACTCACTCACCCACCCACTCACCCACCCACTCACCAACTCACTCACCCACCAACTCACACTCATTCACTCACTCACCCACCCACTCACTCACTCACCCACCCACTCACCCACCCACTCACCAACTCACTCACCCACCAACACACACTCATTCACTCACCCACCCACTCACGCACCCACTCACCAACTCACTCACCCACCAACTCACACTAATTCACTCACTCACCCACCCACTCACTCAAACTCACTCACTCACTCACCCACCCACTCACTCACTCACACACCCACTCACTCACTCACTCACTAACTCACTCACCCACCCACTCACACCCATTCACTCACTTATCCACCCACCCACTCACTCACTCACTCACCCACTCACCCTCCCACTCACACCCATTCACTCACTCACTCACCCATTCACTCAAACTCACTCACTCACTCACCCACCCACTCACACCCATTCACTCACTCACCTACCCACTCACTTAAACTCACTTACTCACTCACCCACTCACCCACACACTCACACTCATTCACTCACTCATCCACCCACCCACTCACTCACTCACTCACCCACTCACCAACTCACTCACCCACCCACATACTCATTCACCAACCCACTTACTCACTCACTCACCCACCCACTCACTCTCACTCATTCACTCACTCCCACTCACTCACCCACCCACCCACTCACTCGCACCCACTCACTCACTCACTCTCCCACTCACTCACTCACTCACACCCACTCATTCATTCACTCACACCCACCACTCAATCACCCACTCACTCATTCACTCACTCTCCCACTCACGCACACTCACTCCGATGTTGTGGAAGTCCAGAACACAGTCTAAGGATAAGGAGTAAGCCATTTAGGACTGAGATGAGGAGAAACTTCTTCACTCTGAGAGTTGTTGACCTGTGGAATTCCCTACCGCAGAGAGTTATTGATGCCAGTTCATTGGATATATTCAAGAGGGAGTTAGATATGGCTAAAGGGGTCAAGGGGTGTGGAGAGAAAGCAGGAAAGGGGTACTGAGGTGAATGATCAGCCATGATCTTATTGAATGGTGGTGCAGGCTCGAAGGGCCGAAGGGCCTACTCCTGCACCTATTTTCTATGTTTCTATATTTCTAAGATAAAGGCTCATGGAGTTGGGGGTAATATGTTAGCATGGATAGAGGCTAGGGGAAGGACAGAAAACAGAGAGTCGGGATCAATGGGTCATGTTCAGTTTGGCAAGCAGTAAGAAGTGTGTTTGCCGTGTTTTCTGAAGAAATTCTAAACCAATATTATAGGTTATTGTTTGGAACATCCCATAACACAGACTGTGTGACATAATAAAGCTTTGGGGAGAACAGTTGATTAAATCAGTTTGTTTAACTGACTGTAACTAATATCTCTGATGGTCCCAGCGGCGGTTCCCCTTTGGTATAAGTATGAGCTCCTTTGACCGAATTTATACTTGTCATTAAGAGCCTGCTTGCCAGCGCTACATAGAACGCTCCCACACACAGAACATGAGCTATGCAGTCATCTTTCAGATAGAACGTATTTACTACCCTCTCCTTGCAGCAGTTGGCATCACGGGTAAGGAAATGGAACCAGTTCCTGTGTAAATGGGTTGAACGGCTGTTGATGTTGTCCTTGTGCGATAATCCTCTATTTAATTGTATCAGTCCAGTGTCTGGTATTTTTCCATTTATTTAACCGCAATGTTTTATTGAAATTATGAACTGTGTTAAAATTTCGACCTGAAATCATGTCTCATTGTTGTTTTTCCTGCTGGAACGGACGTGTGCATTACATGGAGTATACATATTAGTCGGATTGTGAAAAAGTGTAATGTTTAGAAATGTATAGAATTATGAACATGACCTTTGTATTACCAGTTACAGCTAGTAAGAGGTTAGCACTCAAGGTCAGGAAATGCTCAGCTCAGCTCCACTCCGCTTGGTCATGAATTACCGCAAGTTGCCAGTTTCTGGATCAGACACAGTATCGCTCTGGGCTGTTGGATGGTGAATTCAACACATTGATTCACAGCCGCCTGTGCCATTGACAGCTGCGGTTCAGCAGAAGCACTGTCACTTCTGAGTCAGAAGTTCGTGGGACAAGTCCCACTCCAGTTAATTGAGCACAAAAACTATGCAGCACTCCAAGTTCAGTACACCGTCAGAAGTGCCGTCATTGGATGGATAGGAAGGTTAGCAGGATACTATTCTGTGAAGATTGATGTAAAGTTCTGATTTAATACCTCAGGCATGCCCTCTGCATCCACAAAATAATCGCTTTTGGTCCATAATGGGTCCAGCCTTCCTCGAACTACTGTTTTACTATTTATATTCTTAATATTGATTGTGGGGTCCTTTTTATGTTGGCCAACACATCCTGAGACTATGCCCCCTATTCTATTTGCTTGTCTTACTACCTTTTTAAAGAACTTTCTATCATCAGTTTGGTTCTCTGGTGTATTATGGACCTTATATTTGATATAAGCCTCCTTTTCCAATCTGCTGTCCAATTTGAATCTCTATATGTATCTTTGGTTGTCTTTCCTTCCACCCTCATGGGAATGTGTCTATTCTTTATAGGAACATAAGAATTAGGAGCAGGAGTAGGTCATATGCCCTTCGAGCCTGCTCCGCCATTGACTAAGATCATGGCTGATCATTGACCTCAACTCCACTTTCCTGCCCGATCTCCATTTCCCTGGATTCCCCTCGGGCCCAAAAATCTATCGATCTCAGCATTGAATATGTTCAGAGTCTCAGCATCCACAGCATTTTGGGGCACAGAATACCAAACATTGACAACCCTCTGGGTGAAGACATTTCTCCTCATCTCAGTCTTAAATGGCCAACCCCTTACCCTGAGACGGTGCCCCCAAGCCCTAGACTCACCAGACATGGGGAAACAGACTCTTAGCCTCTACCCTGTCAATCTCCTTCAGAATCTTATATCGTTATCCGAACCATAAACTCTTTGAAGGCCTCCCGTTGTTCAATTTCTGTTATTCCGACCATTTTTTTGATTCCAATCCATCTGTACAAAACCCATTTTCAACTTACTGAAGTCTACCCTACTCCAGTTAATTAATTTTACGTTTGATTGTTCCTTGTCCTTTTCTATAACTGTTCTGAATAATATTATGATCACTGTTCTCCAAATGTTCTCGCACTGAATCATGTTCCACTGCCCCACTCCACAGAATTAGATCAGCACTGCTTCCTTTCTCATTGGGCTGAAACACACTGATCAACAAAGTTCTCTTGTACACATTTCAGGAATTCCTCCCGCTCTTTACCCTTTGCACTGCTACTATCCCATCTACATCTGGATAACTGAGATCACCCATTATCACGACTCTGTAGTTCTTGCATGATTCTGCAATTTGCCTGAACATTTTCTCCTCTATCTCCTTCCCACTATCTGGTGGCCTATAGTACACACCAGTAGTGTAACAGCTTCTCTATTGTTACTTTATTCTAAATACATAGATTACGTTTTTGACCCCTCAATTACATCACCCCTCTACAGTGCTACAGTAGTCTCTTTGGTCAATACTGCCAGCCACAGCCTTTCATTTTCTACCCTATCTTCTGTGAATATCTTGTAGCCAAGGCAATAAGTGGACAACCTCCCCCTCCTTGAGCCAGGTCTCCGTTATTGCCGCTATATATGAATCACATGGAGCAAGTTGTGCCCGCAGCTCAGTCGCCCTGTTTACCAGGTTCGGTGCATTAATGTGGATATCTGGCCTCTGCACATAAGTCGGATCCGAAACACCTTGAAACGTGAACCAGGTCCATGGGCACATGCTGTTATTCTGCCCCGTGTCACCGAGAAACTGACCAGATTGTTGTCACATAAGCACCTGTGACGCACCTTGGGACGTTTTACTACATCACAGGCGCTATATAAACACAAGTTGTTGTTGTTGATTTCCTTCAATGTGAGAAACTGCTGTTTATCCTCTTCCAATCATAACCACTAACCACCTCCCATCACTCGGAGCCGGGCTGTATCGGGTGGACACACTCAGTATTCAGCCCGTCTGTCGCTCAGCAATCGTCCGCTCACCAGGAAGTCGGCGGAAACAGCGGTGGGTTCCCCAGAACACCACCGTCCGTCTCAAGGAGCGGATTTAGGTCAAATATGGTTATAAAAGGGGTCGGGGGGTCTAGTAAGGAGGAGGAACTGAGGGAAATCCTTATTAGCCGGGAAATTGTGTTGGGGAAATTGATGGGATTGAAGGCCGATAAATCCCCAAGGCCTGATGGACTGCATCCCAGAGTACTTAAGGAGGTGGCCTTGGAAATAGTGGATGCGTTGACAGTCATTTTCCAACATTCCATTGACTCTGGATCAGTTCCTATGGAGTGGAGGGTAGCCAATGTAACCCCACTTTTTAAAAAAGGAGGGAGAGAGAAAACAGGGAATTATAGACCGGTCAGCCTGACATCGGTAGTGGGTAAAATGATGGAATCAATTATTAAGGATGTCATAGCAGTGCATTTGGAAAGAGGTGACATGATAGGTCCATGTCAGCATGGATTTGTGAAAGGGAAATCATGCTTGACAAATCTTCTGGAATATTTTGAGGATGTTTCCAGTAGAGTGGATAAGGGAGAACCAGTTGATGTGGTATATTTGGACTTTCAGAAGGCGTTCGACAAGGTCCCACACAAGAGATTGATGTTCAAAGTTAGAGCACATGGGATTGGGGGTAGTGTACTGACATGGATTGAGAACTGGTTGTCAGACAGGAAGCAAAGAGTAGGAGTAAATGGGTACTTTTCAGAATGGCAGGCAGTGACTAGTGGGGTACCGCAAGGTTCTGTGCTGGGGCCCCAGCTGTTTACACTGTACATTAATGATTTAGATGAGGGGATTAAATGTAGTATCTCCAAATTTGCGGATGACACTAAGTTGGGTGGCAGTGTGAGCTGCGAGGAGGATGCTGTGAGGCTGCAGAGCGACTTGGATAGGTTAGGTGAGTGGGCAAATGCATGGCAGATGAAGTATAATGTGGATAAATGTGAGGTTATCCACTTTGGTGGTAAAAACAGAGAGACAGACTATTATCTGAATGGTGACAGATTAGGAAAAGGGGAGGTGTAAAGAGACCTGGGTGTCATGGTACATCAGTCATTGAAGGTTGGCATGCAGGTGCAGCAGGCGGTTAAGAAAGCAAATGGCATGTTGGCCTTCATAGCAAGGGGATTTGAGTACAGGGGCAGGGAGGTGTTGCTACAGTTGTACAGGGCATTGGTGAGGCCACACCTGGAGTATTGTGTACAGTTTTGGTCTCCTAACCTGAGGAAGGACATTCTTGCTATTGAGGGAGTGCAGCGAAGGTTCACCAGACTGATTCCCGGGATGGCGGGACTGACCTATCAAGAAAGACTGGATCAACTGGGCTTGTATTCACTGGAGTTCAGAAGAATGAGAGGGGACCTCATAGAAACATATAAAATTCTGACGGGGTTAGACAGGTTAGATGCAGGAAGAATGTTCCCAATGTTGGGGAAGTCCAGAACCAGGGGTCACAGTCTAAGGATAAGGGGTAAGCCATTTAGGACCAAGATGCGGAGGAACTTCTTCACCCAGAGAGTGGTGAACCTGTGGAATTCTCTACCACAGAAAGTTGTTGAGGCCAATTCACTAAATATATTCAAAAAGGAGTTAGATGAGGTCCTTACTGCTAGGGGGATCAAGGGGTATGGCGAGAAAGCAGGAATAGGGTACTGAAGTTGAATGTTCAGCCATGAACTCATTGAATGGCGGTGCAGGCTAGAAGGGCCGAATGGCCTACTCCTGCACCTATTTTCTATGTTTCTATGTTTCTATGTTTCTTGTTCTACACTGCGCTGGAACTGCGACCCAACCGGGAAATCCCCCGAGTTGCAGGACTGGACGTTTGTGGGTGATGAACACCAAGGGGGTGGCGCAAACTCCGGGGTCTGTTGGATCTCAGCATCTCCGAGAGCAGGGAACTGAGACAGAGAGAGACAGGGAGCAGGGAACTCAAACAGAGAGAGGCAGAAGATGAGAGCAGGGAACTGAGACACAGAGAAACAGGGAGCAGGGAACTCAGACAGAGAGAGGCAGAAGACGAGAGCAGGGAACTGAGACACAGAGACAGAGAACAGGGAACTCAAACAGAGAGAGGCAGAAGACGAGAGCAGGGAACTGAGACACAGAGAGACAAGGAGCAGGGAACTCAAACAGAGAGAGGCAGGGAGCAAGAAACTGAGACAGCGAGAGGCAGGGAGCAGGGAACTCAAACAGAGAAAGGCAGAAGACGAGAGCAGGGAACTGAGACACAGAGAGACAGGGAGCAGGGAACTCAAACAGAGAGAGGCAGAAGACGAGAGCAGGGAACTGAGACACAGAGAGAGACAGGGAGCAGGGAACTCAAACAGAGAGAGGCAGAAGACGAGAGCAGGGAACTGAGACACAGAGAGACAAGGAGCAGGGAACTCAAACAGCGAGAGGCAGTGACCGAGGGTACCGGTATGCTGAGTTGAGGAGTTTGAAGTCGAACCAAAAAAGAGAATAAAATGCAGCTTGGAACATTGTGAGAAAGTTACTGATTGAACCTTTGTCCGTTATGTATTGATGCTTGGGGTCACTAGACACCAGGGGGCGCCACTGTCGGAGGTCATTGGCCTGTACGTGCTTGTGCGCGGGACCTGGTATATAAGAGCAAGTACCATGTCATGTGTATGATTTGGGCGCGAATACAGTTGTACCAGGTTGACACCTGAGTGAGCAGTAACAAGTCTTTCGAGTTATTATATACGTAACATTTGGCGACGAGGTAACTTAAGAACCTTTGCATGCACAATGGGCACCATTGGAATTTTAGAGAGATTCATGGATGGTGAGGATTGGACAGATATTATCGACTGCCTGGATCAATGCTTTGTGGCCAGCAAAATGGAGGAAGCTCGTGACACAGTTAGGCGCAGGGCAGTTTTCCTCACTCTTTGTGGTCCAATAATTCATGGCCTTATAAAGAGTCTTTTCTCACCTCCACGTCCAACGGACAAAGACTACGAAGAGTTGTGCACTCTAGTGCGTAAACATCTCAAGCCAAAAGAGGGGATCATCATCTCACGCTATCGCTTCGACACACATGTTTGTGCTGAGGGCCAGGATGTGTCGGGATTTGTCGCCGACCTAAGATGTCTGGCTGAGCCGTTTATGTTTGGAAATGCATTGGAAGACATGCTGGGAGATTTCTTCATCACAGACATCAACCATGATGTGATCCTTCGACAATTATTGGCTGCAGAAACACTGGATTTGAGCCCAGGCATGCATGGCGACTGAAGATAATTTAAGGCAGATATCATCGAGATTCGGAGCTCCATGGCAAGCACTGTAAACAAGAATGTGTCGTCGCCTGGCAGAGCAGTTTGTGGCAGGGCCTACTTGACTGCTTATGTGAAACCTGTAGCTGCTCAAAGTCCACCAACTGGTACGAATCCGATTTCACCCTGTTGGCATTGTGGGGGTAATCATCGGCCTCATCAGTGTTGGTTTAAAAAGTACATCTGTAACAGCTGTTCGAAAGTGGGCCATCTTCAGCGAATGTGCCCACAACTGAGCAAGGATGCTGCTGGTCATCACATTGGTGACAAAGGCCTGTCTAGTGCTGGCCCGGATATGCAATCCGAAATATCCGAGGAGGAAGTGTATGGTCTGTATTCGTTCCTGACAAAGAGCCAACCAATAATGGTTAATGTAAAGCTAAATGGCGTGCCTGTATCAATGGAGCTGGACACGGGAGCGAGTCAATCGATAATGAGCCAAAGAACATTCAACAAGCTGTGGGACACTGAGGCTGTGAAGCATAAGCTGAGTCCAGTCAATGCCAAGTTGGGTATTTACATTAAGGAACTCATACTGCTGATTGGCAGTGCAGTAATCAAGGTGTCGTATGATGGTGTGGTTCATAATTTACCATTATTGATCATCCCAGGCAATGGTCCAACACTGTTCGGCAGGAATTGGCTCAAAAAATCAAATGGGACTGGAATGATATCAATACATTGTCTTAGGTGGATGACACTTTGTGTGTTCAAGTGCTGAAGAAGTTTCCTTCTTTGCTTGAACTGGACTTTGGCAATTTTGCTGGTTTCACCTGGATTCTGATGCAAGACCAGTCTATCACAAAGCTCGGTCTCTTCCGTACATAATGAGGGAGAAGGTTGAAATTGAGCTTGACAGACTCCAATGTGAAGGGGTCATACCACCGACAGAATTTAATGAATGGGCCAGTCATTTGTTCCTGTGATAAAGAATGATGGCACTGTTAGGATCTGTGGAGACTATAAGGTTACGATCAACCAATTTTTGAAACAGGATCAGTATCCACTACTGAAGGTTGATGACCTGTTTGCAATGCTAGCTGGTGGAAAGTCGTTCACTAAACTGGATCTGATGTCGGCCTATATGACACAGGAGCTTGTTGACACTTCGAAGAAACTCACTTGCATCAACACCCATAAAGGACTGTTTGTCTACAAGAGGTGTCCTTTTGGAATCCGTTTGGCTGCTGCCATATTTCAGAGGAACAAGAAGAGTCTACTGATGTCCGTTCCTAGAACCGTCGTGTTTCAAGATGACATTCTGGTCAAAGGTGGCAACACTGCTGAACATCTGAACAATCTTGAAAAAGCCCTACATCGTTTGGACAAAGTGGGACTCAGGATGAAACGATCGAAGTGTGTCTTCATGGCAACTGAAGTTGAATTCCTGGGAAGGATGATTGCTGCTGATGGTATCAGGCCCACCGATTCGAAAACCAAGGCCATCAAAATTGCACCCAGAACTCAGTATGTGATGAAGCTGTGTTCATTCCTTGGGCTACCCAACTACTTCAATAATGTTTTACCCGGATTAAGCACCTTACTAGAGCCACTGCACATGCTGCTCAGACAACTGGGTCTGGGGTGTATCTCAAGATAGAACTTTTGAGAAAGCTAAGAATCTGCTCTGTTCAAACAAACTACTTGTTCACTGTGATCTGTGTAAGCGTTTTGTATTGGCCTGTGGTACTTCATCATATGGGGTTGGCTGTGTACTCATTCCAACAAACAAATGAGTCGGGTAAGCTACAACCTGTTGCGTGTGTTTCGAGCAGTTTGTCAAAAACGGAAAGAGCTTACAGCATGGTGGAAAAAGAAGCTTTGGCCTGTGTATATGGGGTCAAAAAGATGCATCAGTACCTGCTTGGTCTTCATTTTGAAATTGAAATGGATCACAAGCCACTCATTTCATTGTTTACGGAAAACAAAAGTATCAATACCAATGCATCGTCCCATATTCAGACGTTGTCTGCCTATGATTATGTCATTCGCCACAGACTGGACACTGAGAATTGTGCCGATGCACTGAGTCATCTGCCTTTGCCCACACCAGATATGGAGATGCCTCAACCTGCAGATCGACTGCTAAGAATGGATGCTTTTGAGAGAGAAGGTACCCCTGTCACTGCTCAACAAGTTAGGATCTGGACCAGCCATGACCTTATTTTATCGGTTGTGAAACGGTGTGTCCTCAGTGGTGATTGGTCTGCAATAACTATGGAGTTGTGTGATGAGATCAAACCTTACAACCATCGCAAAGATGAACTGTCCATTCAGTCAGATTGTCTACTGTGGGGCAATCGTGTTGTTATGCCTAAGAAAGGCAGAGAAAAATTTGTAGGTGAACTAAGTAGCACTCATCCAGGCATTGTCATGATGAAAACCATTGCTAGGGCTCATTTTTGGTGGCCTGGAATTGACTCTGATCTGGAATCATGTGTGCATCATTGCAATGCCTGCATGCAGCTAAGTAAAGTACCAGCAGAATTTCCGCTGAGTCTTTGGTCGTGGCCATCTAAACCATGGTCGAGGATACACATCAATTTTGCAGGCCCTTTCCTAGGAAATATGTTTTTTGTTGTGGTGAATGCACATTCAAAGTGGGTAGAGTGTATTATTATGTCATCCAGTATGTCTGCAGCTACTATTGAGAGCCTTCGTGTCATGTTTGCTACTCATGGTTTGCCTGACATTGTTGTGAGCGATAACAGATCATGCTTCACAAGTCTGGAGTTTCAGGAGTTCAGGAAACTCAATGGTATCAGACATATAAGGTCTGCTCTATTCAAACCTGCTTCTAATGGTCAAGCAGAGCTAGCAGTTCAAACGATCAAGCAAAGCATGAAACACGTGACCCAGGGTTCATTGCAGACTCATTTGTCACGTATATTGCTTAGTTACAGGACAAGTCACCACACACTTACCGAGGTCTCCCCTGCTGAACTACTGATGAAGTGAAGTCTCAAGAACAAGCTTCCTCTTGTCCATCCTGATTTGAATGATCATGTTGAAAACAGACATCAAAATCAGCAATGATATCATGATCATGCTGCAATGTCATGTGACATCTTGGTCAACGATCCAGTTTATGTGCTGAATTATGGGCAAGGTCCAAAGTGGATCGCTGGTACTGTTACGGCCAAGGAGGGTAACAGAGTGTTTATTGTCGTGCTCAACAATGGGCATATATGCAAGAAACATGTTGATCAGATAAAACTGCGGCACACAATGAATTGAAACCATTTGCGGAAAATGCAGTCAGTGACCAGCCAGCCAATGTTCCTTGATCAGAATACTCTGCTGTCACTACTGAATCTGGACTTTCAGTCTCTGACATGGTCATCACCACTCCCATCAGACCTCCAGTCATAACTGACTCAGAACGCTCGCCCAGAACTGAGACGATCAACTCAGGAGCAGAAAGCCCCAGACCATCTTAATTTGTAAAGATCTTGAAGGGGGATGTTGTTATGTATTGATGCTTGGGGTCACTAGACACCAGGGGGCGACACTGTCAGAGGTCATCGAGGTGTACGCGCATGTGCGCAGGCCCTGGTATATAAGAGTGAGTACCATGTCATGTGCACACTTTAGGCACGAATAAAGTTGAACCAGGTTTACACCTGAGTGAGTTTACAGCAACAGGTCTTTCGAGTTATTATATACATAATAGTCCTGCTGTTTAATCAACTCCAATTAAAATTTGGACTCTGCCGGAAACTGGAGTTATCGACCCGTGCTCCTCACCACTTCCCCTCTCCTCACTTCCTCCCCCCTCCCCCCTCATCACTCTCCCCTCCATCAGTTTTCCCTCCTTCACTCTCCCCTCTCCATCACTCTCCCCTCTCCATCACTCTCCCCTTCATCACTCCCCTCCATCAATCCCCCCTCCATCACTCTCCCCTCCATCTCTCTCCAGCTCCATCAATTTTCCCTCCATCACTCTCTTCTTCATCACTCTCCCCGCCATCACTCTCCCCTCCCCTTCCCCATCCCGTCACCTCCACATCCTCGTCCCTCACAGCATTCCTCTTCACCTCCCCTCCCCTCATCCTCCCTCTCCCTCTCCATCCAACTCTTCTTCCCCTCATCCTCTCATATTTCTCCCTCCCCCTGTATCTGCAATTGCATCCTGATCTACATTTCACCTTCAGGCTCCCTGCTTTGCAAAGTGCTTCTGGGTAGAAATCTATGTTTGCTGAATTTTATTTTCCTTTTTTACCCTCCGATATCCCGATTAATTCTTGATCGCGGTAATGTACCACATGACAAATTGTTGCACAAGATAAAGGCTCATGGGTTTGGGGGTAATATGTTAGCATGGATAGAGTATAGAGGAAGGACAGAAAACAAAGAGTTGGGATCAATGGCTCATGTTCAGTTTGGCAGGCTGTAGGAAGTGTGTTTGGACCTCAACTAATTTACAATATGTATCAATTACATAGATGAAGGCACGGAGAGTAATGTATCCAGGTTTGCTGACGATACACAGCAAGGTGGGACAGTAACTCTGAGGTGGATACAGAGCCTGCAAATGCATATATTCAGGGTAAGCGAGTGGACATTAAGTGGCAGACAGAGTATAATGTGGGGAACAGTGAGGTTATTCACATTGGTAGGAAGAATAGAAAAACTGAATATGTTTTAAATGGTGAGAAATTATTCAAAGCCGCTGTTCATAGAGATTAGGGTTTTAAATGGTTTATTGATCTGTTTGGAATGGATTGAACTGTCTGGTTGCATTATCCGCTCAGTGAACAATCTGATGCGTTATTCCAATTCCCTCAGTTTCTAATTTTCATATTTTAATGAGCTTTTTACCTGTATTGATTATTTAAACTAGCGGCGCAGGCTTGACTTTAAACAAGTTAATATTGTGGCAGGTGGGGAAGAGGCTTTTCTCACTTGGTATTTTGTTAAACTCAGACTTTTTGGAGAGTCTGGTTGTAACTTTCTGATTGTCCAATTTTTTACAGTTAACTTGGTGACGATTGTGATCCTGTCCCGAGGAAAGTGCGGCCTCTCCAAATGTATCGCTCGCTACCTGCTGGGAATGGCAGCGGCCGATCTGTCACTGGTTTTCATTGATGTGATACTGAAGCGAATGAATAGTATTTATTTCCCAATGAATTTCTTGTACATCACTCCGATATGTTCCCTCATTCTTGTCCTGTACATCGCAGCACGGGACTGCTCGGTTTGGTTCACAGTCGCTTTCACCTTCGATCGCTTTGTAACAATTTGTTGTCACAGGTTCACAGCGAAATATTGCACCGAGAGGACAGCCGCTGTGGTTTTATCAGCCGTGTGGGCAGTGGCTTGTCTAAGGAGCCTTCCCTTTTACTTTTCATACCAGGCCTCCTTTATAACTGATGGTGTCGCGTGGTTCTGTGTCACAACTGATGACTATTACACTTCGACTTTTTGGAAGGCTTACGAGTATATCGATAGTATTATAACCCCTTTATTTCCCATCTTCCTCATTCTGTCCTTCAATGCTCTAACCATCAGGCATATTATAGCGGCAAATAGAGTCCGCAAGAGGATCCGGAACACTGAGAATCAGAGAGACCCAGAGATGGAGAACAGGAGGAAGTCCATGGTTTTGTTGTTTGCCCTCTCTGGCAATTTCATTCTCTTCTGGATGACGTATGTTGTACATTCCTTAATATGGGAATTGCAGAATTACGAATATACAGACAGACACTACAGTAATCCTGTCTACATCGCCCAACAAATGGGATTCATGCTTCAGCTCCTGAGCTGCTCCACAAACACGTGTATCTATGGCCTGAGTCTGACTAAGTTCAGAGAGGAGCTGAAGACAGGGCTGAAATATTTGGTTACACTCAATGGGAAATTATGTAACTTACCACCAGTTTTAAAACATTAAACTGGACGGAATTCGTTGACTGACAATTCCAGTTTATTTCCTATTCCACAAGTCTCTGTGGGCAGGCTGTCCTAGAATTGGGTCGTTCTTACTTACACGTTAATATATAATCCTTGAAATAATAGGATTCAAAGTATTTATTGTTGATGTTCATAGGAACAAAGCATGTCATTATTATAGGCAATAATTAAGCATTCACATCACAGCAGCTCTTATGACAAAACCCTGCGAGTTCACCAGGGAATCCAAAACATGTTGCGGTTCCCAGATTGATTCGAATTCCAAACAATTTGGTCCAGCGCCCATTCTTTAGTTTGTTGTCTTCACCCTGGTATGTGGCAATTGACATGTTTCTACATGATGTAAGTCACGTTTATCATTCACTGACTTGCCGGTCCTGTCCCTGCAGCAAAGATCCGCGCCCGCTCCCTAACCTGACTCACACTCACTAATTTCACAGATCCAGGATATTTCTCAAGCAGCTGCTTCTTTAAGGCGGGAAGGACCAAAGCTAAAGATTATGTCGGTTCTGAGTCTGTGCAGTAACTCTACTTTAAATGTACTCACTCGCACCTGAAAAGGATGATGTATACACATGTTCCCAAATCAGAACGTGTTATCCACTGTAGCTCTCTTGCTCGAATGTTTTCTAATTAGATTCACTCTCCAAACTGACCGTTGCCCTCGACTGCATTCTGCAGTAATAAAATAAAGAGTGTTTGCCTTATGATTACAGGAAACCTGTGTATAATCTAATCAGATCCTGTGTTAAGTTGGTTAGTCGGCAGTCCTGCCACATCCAGTCGTGAATGGTGGTGGACCATTAAATAACTAACAGGAGGAGGAGCCTCCATGAATATCCCCATCCTCAATGATGGCGGAGCCTAGCACGGGTTGGGGTGGAGTGTAGACTGTTGCGGTGCAGGGGATGTCGCAGTTGTGTGGGACGGACTAGTTGGGCCGGACGCTCTTTACCTTTCTGCCATTGTTCATTGTTCATAGGTTTATATGTAACCTTCAGGGCTGCTGACCGAGGGACGTGCGACTCTTTGTCGGCCGGCACAGATAAAATGGGCCGAAATGGCCTCTTTCTGCACTATAGATTCCTATGTTTCTTTCTGTGCTACCCTGGCCAATTTGCTTTGTCCAATTAGTATGAAGGTTAAAATCGCCTATGCTTATTGCAATGCATTTTTTACAAACCTCCATTATTTCTTGATTTATGCTCCGTCCAACAATATAGCTACTGTCCGGGGACCTATAGACTACGCCCATCAATGACTTTTCCCCCTTACTATTCCTTATCTCCAACCATACTGATTCAACATCTTGATCTTCTGAGCCAATATCGTTTCTCACTAATGCACTGATATCATCCATTATTAACAGAGCGACCCCACCTCATTTTCCTTTCTGTCTGTCCCTTTAAATTGTCAAATACCCCTGAATAATTAGTTCCCAGTCCTGGTCACCTTGCAACCACGTCTCTATAATGGCTATCAAATCGTATCTATTTGTGCCATCAGCTCATCTATTTTGTCACGAATGCTGCGTGCATTCAGATAAAGAGCTTTTAAATTTGTTTTTTTGCCATTTTTTCCTGCTTTGACCCCACTTTCTGATTCACCTCTATGTTTATACATTCTGTTCCTTTCTGTTATGCTCTGGTTTTCATTTCCCTCAGTGCTCCCCTGCACTATTGTCTTCTCCTTATTCTTTGAGTTTTTAAATTTGCGCTCACCTGAACGCCCCCGCCCCCCCACTAATTAGTTTAAAGCCCTCTCTACAGCCCTTGTTATTCAATTCACCAGGGCCCTCGTCCCAGCACTGTAAGTGGAGTCCGTGACAATGGAACAGCTCCCTCTTACTCCACTACTGGCGCCAATTTCCCACAAACCAAAACCCATTTTTTCCGCTTCATCTTACTCCCTATCTCTGTCGTCATCCAGGGAGCTCGGGCTGTGGTTTCCCCCTTGTGGGAATGTACCTTGAGTGTACCCAAACCACAGAATCATAGAATCATAGACACTTACAGCACGGAAGGAGGCCATTTCTGCTTCCGCATTCAGCTGCTTTATCCTACTGTTTCTACACTGAAAGCAAAATGCAGAAAATAATCAGCAAGTCAGGCAGCATTGGTAGAGAGTGAAACAGAGGTAACGTTTCAGAAACGTTGTCAGAACTGAACAATATTACAGATGAAATAGTTTTGAAGCAATTGCAGTGGCGGGGATAGGGGCAGGGGAGGAAAGAAGAAAGGGAAGGTGTGTGATCGGGTTGAAGCAGGAGGGATGGAACGAGAAAAGGGATGATGGTGCGAGGCAAAAGGGGTGGTAATGGGACAAGCAAAGGAACAAATGATGGGTCAGGAGGAGCTGGTAATGGGAACAGCACAATCAGTGCCAGCGCCTGCCGTCCGAAAAGCCAAGTGATTTCTGCTCAAAGATCTTTGTGTCCTTCTGCGCGTGCGAGCGTTGGACCCCGGCCCTTTTCGCGCATGCGCAGTACGATATATGAGGCAGTCGAAAGCGAGGCGGAAGCAGATTCCCGAACCTGAAGTTGCTGCTCGAGCCTGAGCCTGCGAGTAGGGCTTTTGGGTTATCTTTCTAAAATCAATGACTGCACTAAAGGAGCCCCCGGGACATCTGCCGAGAATATCGCTGCGATTTACTGCACCATTGGTGGACAAAATAGGCCATATCCTGCCAGCCAAGTCATTCTATCCGGCCCGCTGGATGGGGCAGAAATAGAACGCGAGCCGGAGCTTGAGCTGCACATTGGTTTATCCACTTTCATCTCTCATGGGTCAGAGACAGACCCGAACTTCAGCCAATGTAAAACCGTTGTAATACTTCATTCAAATACATAATTCACAAAAGCGATTCTTTCTGGCCCGATTTTAAAAGGATCCGTTCCTCGATTCTGGGCCCCAATGGTGGGCGTCCGTATCCAGAATGCAATGTGGACTAGAATATGCCCTATTCATGTTAGAGTGAGTCATGGCTGCTCATCTCCACAAATATTTCACCAAATGAAGTGACTGGCGCTGCATCTGTCGTCTCCCGGTACCCAGAGTATGACAGCAGGGGAGTTCTCACCTGGCGCCAATTGGGACGGCATTAGTAATCTTTGCAGAGGGACATAAGAACATAAGGAATAGAAGCAGGAGTCCCTCGAGCCGGCTCCGCCATTTAATAAGATCATGGCTGATCTGATCATGGACTCAGCTCCACTTCCCCGCCCGCTCCCCATAAACCTTCACTCCCTTATCGCTCCAAAATCTATCTCCACCTTAAATATATTCAATGACCCAGCCTCCACAGCTCTCTGGGGCAGAGAATTCCACAGATTTACAACCCTCTGAGAGAAGAAATTCCTCCTCATCTCAGTTTTAAATGGGCGGCCCCTTATTCTAAGATTATGCCCTCTAGTTCTAGTCTCCCCCATCAGTGGAAACATCCTCTCTGCATCCACCTTGTCAAGCCCCCTCATAATCTTATACATTTCGTTAAGATCACCTCTCATTCTTCTGAATTCCAATGAGTAGAGGCCCAACCTTTCCTTATAAGTCAACCCCCTCATCTCCGGAATCAATCTAGTGAACCTTCTCTGAACTGCGTCCAAAGCAAGTATATCCTTTCGTAAATATGGAAACCAAAACTGCACGCAGTATTCCAGGTGTGGCCTCACCAATACTCTGTCTAACTGTAACAAGACTTCCCTGCTTTTATACTCCATCCCCGTTGCAATAATGGCCAAGATTCCATTGGCTTTCCTGATCACTTGCTGTACCTGCATACTAACTGTTATGTACATAAACCTGTAATTATCATGTCTAACCACCATAGGGCTTATCCCCTGGAGTCCCAAAGGATCCCATAATCCCTTGGGAGCACCTGTATATAAGGAGGCCTCACAGTCTGGAGAGGCCACCCTGAGATCTGTAATAAAGGACTACGGTCACACCCACTTTGAGCTTGCGGTATCCAGTCTAACTCTTTATCCAAGACATAACAACTGGCAATAAGATACAGATAAGGAACCCCAATGCAACATTGCAGAGAACTGTGGGCATCCTGGAGAAATTTTAGGAGGGAGATTATTGCGAAACTTTCGTGGAGCGACTTGACCAATACTTCGTGGCCATTGAGTTGGAGGGAGAAGTGAACGCTGCCAAACGAAGGGCGATCCTCCTCACCGTTTGTGAGGCATCAACGTATGACCTCATGAAAAACCTGCTCGCTCCAGCAAAACCCACAGTCAAGTCAGCGTCGCAAATAGGACATCTGCCTTTGGTAGCGGGTATTGATTCTGCAGCGAGAAACGATTGATAGTTCCTTTGTAATCATCACAGATTCTGATGGTGCCATCTTCCTTGAGGACTGGAACAATCGGATTGGCCCACATATTGGCACGGGACTGACATCAGCAAGCTTTCCATGTTCCTCTGGAATATCACCGCGGCCAATGGAATCCCAAACGGGCATCTGTTGTAAACGAAAAGACCTTTGTGAATGTTGATGCAGGTGAGGCCTTTCAAGGATTCCTCCAGCTCCTGTGTCATATAGGCTGAGGTCAAGTTCAGCTTCGTGAATGTTTATCCTCCTGCCAGCGTCGCAAATAACACGTCTGCCTTTGGTAGCGGGTATTGATCCTGCAGCGAGAAACGATTGATAGTTACTTTGTAATCACCACAGATTCTGACGGTGCCATCTCCCTTGAGGACTGGAACAATCGGATTGGCCCACACATTGAATTCGATTGGTGAAATGGTGCCCGCTCGTTGCAGCCTGTCCAGCTCAATCTCCACCCTATCTCTCATCATGTACGGTACCGCTCTCACCTTGTGATGGATGGGTCATGCTCCCAGAATCAAATAGATCTGCACTTTTGCTCCTTGGAACTTCCTGATGCCTGGTTCGAACAGCGAGGGGAACTTGCTTAGGCCCTGGGCACATGACGGACGAAAGCGCCCGGACACTGTCCTAGCTCCAGCGTATCTTTCCCAGCCAGCTCCTGCCAAACAGCATGGGGCCATCGCCCGGTACCACCCAGAGTGGTAACTCATGCACTGCTCCATCGTAGGAGACCTTTACGGTAGCACTGCCAATTACGGGAATCAGTTCCTTTGTATATGTTCTAAGTTTGGTACGAATGGGAGTCAGGACAGGCCTTGAAGTCTAGTTGCACCACAACTTACCGAAAGTCTTTTTGCTCATTATGGACTGGCTTTGCTCATTATGGACACCGGGAGTCAATTTAATTCAACCTTCAGCATTATCGGGGGACACTTTGTAGTAAATGTGTGCATCCCATATACCTCTCCCTCTTCAGTCTGAGGTTCTGGTTCTTCATGATCCACCGTGGATCTGTCCTCCTCTGCAACATAGAAACATAGGAAATAGGTGCAGGAGCAGGCCATTCAGCCCTTCGAGCCTGCATCACCGTTCAATAAGATCATGGCTGATCATTCACCTTAGTACCCCTTTCCTGCTTTCTCTCCATACCCCTTGATCACTTTAGCCATAAGGGCCATATCTAACTCCCTTTTGAATATATCCAATGAACTGGCATCAACAACTCTCTGTGGTAGGGAATTCCACAGGCTAACAACTCTCTGAGTGAAGAAGTTTCTCCTCATCTCAGTCCTAAATGGCTTACCCCTTATCCTTAGATTATGTCCTCTGGTTCTGGACTTCCCCAACATTGGGAACATTCCTCCTGCATCTAACCTGTCCAGTCCCATCTAAGCCAGTGTCCAATGGTCAGGCAGAACGAGCAGTTCAAACAATCAAGCAGAGCTTGAAAAGGGTAACTGAAGGCTCACTGAAGACTCGCTTATCCCGCGTCCTGCTTAGTCGCACAAGACCTCACTCGCTCACCGGGGTCCCTCGTGCTGAACTGCTCATGAAAAGGACACTTAAGACAAGGCTCTCTTTAGTCCACCCTGATCTACACGAACAGCTAGAGAGCAGGCGGCTTCAACAGACTACATATCATGATCGCGCAAATGTGTCATGTGAAATCGAAGTAAATGATCCTGTGTTGAACTATGGACAAGGTCCCAAGTGGATTGCTGGCACTGTTTAGGCCAAAGAGGGGAGTAGGGTGTTTGTGGTCAAACTCGCAAATAGACTTACCTGCAGAAAACAACTGGACCAAATCAAACTCAGATTTACGGACAATCCAGAACAACCCACAATAGACTCTACCCTTTTTGACCCTCTAACACACACATAAGTGGCAACTGACCCAGCGGTTGACCACAAAGCAGAACCCATCACCCGCAGCAGCCCAGCAAGGCTCACCACCCCCAGCAGTCCGGCAAGGCCAGCTGCACAGCAGCCCAGCGAAGGCCCAACAAACGATTCACCAATGCCAGCATTTTCTCCGAGATGATTAACCAGGGAAAGGAAGGCCCCAGATCAACTCACATTGTAAATAGTTACACTATTGACTTTGGGGCGGGAAACATAGAAAATAGGTGCAGGAGCACGCCATTCAGCCCTTTGAGCCTGCACCGCCATTCAATATGATCATGGCTGATCATGCAACTTCAGTACCCCACTCCTGCCTTCTCTCTATACAGGGGGGAGTGTTATGTATGTAAACCTATAATTACCATGTATAACCACCAGAGGGCTTATCCCCTGGAGTCCCAAGGGATCCCACAATCTCTTGGGAGCACGTGTATATAAGAAGGCCTCACAGGCTGCAGAGGCACTCAGAGATCTTTAATAAAAGACGACTATCACACCTACTTTGAGCTTGCAGTATTTAGTCTAACTCTTTATCCAAGACATAACACTAACCTTTTATGTTTCATGCACAAGTATCCTCAGGTCCCACTGTACTTTGCAATTTTTCTCCATTTAAATAATAACTTGCTCTTTGATTTTTTTCTGCCAAAGTGCATGACCTCACACTTTTCAACATTATATTCCATCTGCCAAATTTTTGCCCACTCACTTAGCCTGTCTATGTCCTTTTGCAGATTTTTTGTGTCCTCCTCACACATTGCTTTTCCTCCCATCTTTGTATCATCAGCAAACTTGGCTACGTTACACTCAGTCCCTTCTTCCAAGTCGTTAATATAGATTGTAAATATTGGGGTCCCAGCACTGATCCCCGTGGCACCCCACTAGTTTCTGATTGTCAACCAGAGAATGAACCATTTATCATGACTCTCTGTTTTCTGTTAGTTGGCTAATCCTCTATCCATGCTAATATATTACCCCCAACCCCGTGAACTTTTATCTTGTGCAGTAACCTTTTAGGTGGCACCTTGTCAAATGCCTTCTGGAAGTCCAAATACATCACATCCACTGGTTCCCCTTTATCCACCTTGTTCGTTACATCCTCAAATAATTCCAGAAAATTTGTCAAACGTGACTTCCCCTTCATAAATCCATGCTGACTCTGCCTGACCGAATTATGCTTTTCCCAATATCCTGCTACTGCTTCTTTAATAATGGACTCCAACATTTTCCAACCACGGATGTTAGGCTAACTGGTCTATAGTTTCCTGATTTTTGTCTGCCTCATTTTTTAAATAGGGGCATTACATTTGCAGTTTTCCAATCTACTGGGATCGCCCCAGAATCCAGGGAATTTTGGTAAATTTCAACCAATGCATTCACTATCCCTGCCGCTACTTCTCTTAAGACCCTAAGATGCAAGCCAACAGGTCCAGGAGATTTATCCGCTTTCAGTCTCATTATCTTACTGAGTACCACCTCCTTAGTGATTGTGATTGTGTTAAGTTCCTCCCCCGCTACAGCACCTTGACTATTCACTTTTGGGATATTGTTATTGTCCTCTACCGTAAAGACTGATACAAAATATTTGTTCAGAGTTTCTGCCATCTCCATGTTCCCCGATCTTGTCCTCTAAGGGACCAACATTTACTTTAGCCACTATTTTCCTTTTTATATACTTATAGAAACTCTTGCTATCTGCTTTTATATTTTGTGCTAGTTTACTTTCATAGTCTATCTTCCCTTTCTTAATCATTTTTTTAGTCATTGTTTGCTGGCTTTTAAAAGCTTCCCAGTCTTCTGTCCTCCCACTAGTTTTGGCCACTTTGTATGCCCTTGTTTTTAATTGGATGGCTATCTTTTCTCTTGCACCCTTTCCTCCTCACTGGAATATATTTTTCTTGAGAGTTGTGAAATATCTCCTAAAATGTACACCACTATCCATCAACCATCCTACACTTTAATCTATTTTTCCAGTCCACTTTAGCCAACTCTGCCCTCTTATGTTCATAGTCTCCTTTATTTAAGCTCAGTATGCTGGTTTGAGATCCAACTTCCTCACTGTCCATCTGAATTTGAAATTCAGTTGTGCTATGATCACTCCTTCACTTGGAGATTGTTTATTAATCCTGTCTCATTGCACAGGACCAGATCTAAGATAGCCTGCCCCCTGGTTGGTTCCGTTACATACTGCTCAAGGAACCCATCCCTTATGCACTTCCTCAAGGCTACCCTGATCAATTTGATTTGTCCAATCAATATGGAGTTTAAAATCACCCATGATTATTGCTGTCCCCTTCTTACAAGCCCCCACTATTTCCTGGTTTATACTCCGACCAACAGAATTGCTACTGTTAGGGGGCCTATAGACTATGCCCACCAGTGACTTTTTCCCTTTATTATTTCTTATCTCCACCCAAACTGTTTCAACATCCTGATCATTTGAGCCACTATCGTTTCTCGCTATTGCAGTGATTCCATCCTTTATCAATAGAGCTACCCCACCTCCTTTTCCTTTCTGTCTGTCCTTCCGGATTGTCAATTACCCCATAATATTTAATTCCCAGTCCTGGTCACCTTGCAACCACGCCCCTGTAATGGCTATCAGATCATACCCATTTGTCTCTATTTGTGCCGTCAACTCATCTATTTTGTTACGAATGCTACGTGCATTTAGACAAAGTGCCTTTAAATTTGTTTTTTTTACCCTTTTTTCCTGCTTGTTTCCTGCCTCCTTCAAACTCACTTTCATTATATTTAATTTCTAATTCCAGCTTTACTCCCCTCCCTACTGAATCTATTTTCAGGTTCCCATCCCCCTGCTAAGCTAGTTTAAACCCTCCCCAACAGCACTAGCAACCCCCCGCCGCCCCCGTCAAGAATATTGGTCCCGGCTCTATTGAGGCGCAACCCGTCCGGCTTGTACAGGTCCCACCTCCCCCAAAAGCCATCCCAATGCCTCAGGAAACTAAAGCCCTCCCTCCTGCACCATCTCTCCAGCCATGTATTCATCTGCTCTATCCTCCTATTTCTGTACTCACTTGCTCGTGGCACCGGGAGTAATCCTGAGATTACTACCTTTGAGGTCCTGCTTTTTAATCTCTCTCCTAGCTCCCTAAACTCTGCCTGGAGGACCTCGTCCCTCTTTCTACCTATGTCATTAGTCCTGATATGGACCATGACCTCTGGCTGTTCACCCTCTGCCCCCAGAATGTCCTGCAGCTGCTCGTGACATCCTTGACCCTGGCACCAGGGAGGTAACATACCATCCTGGAGTCACGTCTGCGGCCACAGAAACGCCTGTCTGCTCCCCTGACTGTCGAATTCCCTACCACTATTGCTCTTCCATTCTTCTTCCTCCCCCCTGTGCAGCTGAGCCACCCGTGGTGCCGTGGATTTAGCTCTGACTGCACTCCCCAGAGACACCATCACCCTCACCGGTACTCAGAGCAGAATACCAGTTGGAGAGCGAGATGTACTCAGGGGACACCTGCCCTAGCTGCCTAGTCCTCCTCTTCTGTCCGGCGGTCACACAATCCCTATCTGCCTGCACACTCTTAAGCTGCGGGGTGACCACCTCTAGAAACGTGCTATCCACGTCGCTCTAGGTCTCACGGATGCACCACAGTGACTCCTGCCGCCGACCAAGCTCCAAAACACGGAGCTGGAGTTGGTGCAGCTGGAGACACCTCCTGCACACGTGGTCGTCCCAGCTGCGCCAAGCATCCAGGATTTCAGGATTTCCCACACGCCACAGGATGTGCAATCCACGGGACTAAGCTGCCCTGCCATCCCTCTAGTTGCACTCGGAACTATCGAGTAGAACTAAACTCTAAACCTTAGCAAAACACACCCAGCCGCTACTCAGCAAACAGCTGATTTAATTAATTAGTTCTCCTTGGATAATAAAGATCACTGATCTATTCGATTGCAGTTCCTAACTTACACCAATGCCCAAGGTTTTTTAAAGAAAAGAAAAATACTCACCAATCCACCAGCCAATCACTTACGTGCTTGGCTGTGACGTCAACTTTGATTTTGATTCTTTTTACTTTTTGTCCCTTACTCCTGTCGCTGCTGCAGTTCGTTCCTCCTGATCTCCGGCTCCTGGTCCTGATTTCCTCCCGATCCCCGGCTCCTCCTGATATCCGGCTCCTCCCGATCTCCGGCTCCTTCCTATCCCTGGCCCCTCCCGAACTGTGCTGCCTTTTCAAACCCCCGCTCTGGTCTGGTCTTGTGATCCAATGTCATGTCCACCTGTTCCATCTTCCTGGTAAATACTGAAGCAAAATAATTATTCAATATTTCTACCATCTCTCTATCTTTACCTGTGTATCATCCTGTCTATCCCTTAATGGCCCTATTCCCATCCCAACCTTCCTTTTTTACTGATGTTCCTGTAAAATATTTTACTCTGTTTTATGTTCCTTGATAATTTAATTTCATAGTTCCTCAGCTTTTCTCCAATCTATTACCCTGGTTTTCGTCAGATTTATGTCCTTCTCAATTATCATCTTAAAGCATGTTATATTATGGTCACTATTGCCTCGATGTTCTCCTACTTTTACTTCTCTTATCAGCTCTGGTTCATTCTACATTACTGGATTTAATAGTGACTCCTTCCTTGTTGGGCTTTTTATATATTGGGTTAGAAAGGAGTCCTGTACACATTGTATGAACTCTATTCCATTATCCCCTTTACCTACCTCTTCTGTCCAATTAATATCGGGGTAGTTGAAATTCACCAGGATTATTATTCTATGATTTTTACTCATTTCCCTAATTTGTCTACATATTTCTTCCTCCACTTCCCTTTCACTATTAGGTAGTCTGTAGACTACACCTATTAGTGTGATTGATCCTTTATTATCTTTATTATCTCTATCCACATGGATTCCATTTCTGTCTTTCTGATAGCTGCGTCACTTTTTCTACTGCCATTATGTTATCCCTAATAAGTACTGATCCTCCACCTCCCCTTTTTCCCGCTGTATCTTTTCTAAATATGTTGTACCCTGCAATGTTTAATTCCCAGTCCTGATTTTTCTGGAGCCATGTCTCAGTAGTCCCTACTATGTCTGCTTCCTCACAACGTATGATTGCCTTCAGCTCCCCTGTTTTATTATGTACACTGTGTGCAATGCTGTACAGGCAGTTTAACTCATTTTTAATAGGATTTCCTCTCACTTTATGTTTAACCATCTTTTTAGATTCCTGTTCTGTAACTCTATTAATTCCCTTGCCATCAATGTCCTCCCTTACTTTATTCTTTCCTGTGTTCTTTTTTCCTGTTTTATTTATAGTTAGGCTGGTTCCATTTCTTGTAGATGCCTCCCCACTTCTTACTAGTTTAAAGCTTTTGCCACCTCCCTATTTACCCTTTCCGCTTGGACATGGGTCCCATCCCGGTTAAAGTGGAGCCCTTACCATCGGTACAGCTCTATAAGAAAAAAATAAATAAGAGCAGGAGTAGGGCATTTGGCCCTTCGAGCCTGCTCCGCCATTCAATAAGATCATGGCTGATCTGATCCTGGCCTCAACCCCACTTTCCCAGCTCCTTCCTGTCCTAGAATTGGTGCTGGCGTCCCATGAAAAGGCAGCCCTCATTCCCACATCAGCCACAAATCATTTAAAGTTGCAACACAGGTTAACAAAACAATTTAAAAAATGCAAACAAAGCACTGGGGTTCATTTCCAGAGGAATAGAATTGAAAAGCAGAGGGGGGTTATATTAAACTTAAATCGAATCTTGGTGAGACCACACTGGGCAGGCACACTGTGACAGTTCTGGTCTCCATATTACAAAAAGAATGTTGAGGACTGGAGATGGCACAAAATATTTTTCAAGGATGAAAGTAGAACTGAGAGATTTTAACTACCAGGATAGACTGAACAGGCTGGGACCCTTTTCTCTAGAAAAGAGAAGGCTGAGCACTGACCTTATCAAGGTCTTTAATACTATGAAGGGGTCCGATCGGGTTGACAGAGAGATGATTTGCCTAATTGTGGAGGTCCAAGGGCTAGAAATTCTGTCGCGCCCCAATTTGGACGTTAACATTTGCAAAGTAGTGTCAGGAAATTCAGCTTTGGTGCTCCGAGGGAACGGAGCACGAAATCAGTTGCTATAAACTCCTCTTCGGGCGCTAAAGTCCAAGAGTGGGGTGGTGACGGCAGAGCGCTGAATAATTTGTAGCTCATTGCTAACGGTATCAGAGGTTGCTTCCCAAGCTTAAAGGGTAGAGCCTATGATGGTGCACAATCTACTTGTCGGGAATTCTATATTGCAAGGTAACCTGCGTGACAGCCATTACTGCCCCAAGTACTCCCACACAGTGGAGAGCTTGGACATTTTGCACCAGTGAAACAGCAAAAACTTTCAGCAGGCACCAGACTGGTGCAGATAATAAAGGTTGGCCTACCTGAAAGCCATTCCCTTTAATTAGCGCTCCCCAAGCAGCCAGCCATGTTGACATCGCCTCCTCTTCCTGCCGTTGTTGATGCCCGGCGATACAGCAGCGGGCAGGAGGTAATCTCACATCCCGGGCGGTAACGGGGTGCTGAGCACTTTATGACGTCACGATCTGCGAGGCGCTGGAGGCCCAGGCGGTGAGAGTTCGTGCCAGTGCTAAACCGGCACTGAAGTCTGCCAGCATTGCTGAACTTGCTGCACCCGGTCACTGGTCTCTCAGCACCCCGCTGGCGACCCCACCAGGCACCAATGGGAGGCACGAAGGAGCCGAATTACTCCACCACACCAAAAGTGGAGAGCATCAGTATAAGACAGTCATTGGTCAATACAATAAGCAATTCATGATCAATTTCTTTACTCAGAGAGTGGTTAAAATGTGGAACTCGATATACCTGGAGTAATAGAGGCCAATCACATCGAAGCATTTAAGAGGAAACTAGGTACATGAGGGAGAAAGGAATAAAGGTATATGGTGATAGGGTTAGATGAAGAGTGCTGGAAGGAGGCTGATGTGGAGCACAAACATTGGCATTGACCAGTTGAGCTGATGGTCTGTAAATTCTATGGGGGAGAAATTTGAAAGTTGAGAAAATGAGCAGCAGGCACTAATGATTTTCAACTTTAAAGAAACTGTGTTTGTGCTCCAGGAAGGAAGTGGAACGTTAAATCAAACCCTCAACTTTCTTCCTAGAGCGCAACAGGACGCAGGCGGGGCGGGAGTGGTGCAGTGCAGCCCAATGGGCCGAACAACGCTGTCACCTTCACAGGCTCCTCCCTCCCTTAAAGGGAAAGGCCATCGCTGCTGGCTCTGCACTGGGACCGATGAGCTGGCTCCTGAGGGCAGCCCCGATCTGGCCCGATCCGGCCCGATCCATACAGATGCTGCCCGATCCGCCCCGATCCATCCCGATCTGTCCCGATCCTGCCCGATCCTCCCGATCCGCCCCGATCCGGCCCAATCCATCCCGATCCTCCCGACCCTTCCCGATCCCTCCCGATCCGCCCCGATCCAGCCCGATCCGCCCCGATCCATCCCGATCCATCCCGATCATGCCCGATCCCCCCGATCTGCCCCAATCTGTCCCGATCCATCCCGATCTGTCCCGATCCTGCCCGATCCGGCCCGCTCCAGTCTGATTCATCCAAATCCGCCCCGATCCGGCCCAATCCATCCCGATCCTGCCCGATCCGGCCTACTCCAGTCCGACTCGTCCCAATCCAGTCGATCCACCCTGATCCATCCCAACCCGTCCCGATCCATCCCGATCCATCCCGATCCAGCCCAATCCATCCCGATCCTGCCCAATCCACCCTGATTCATCCTGATCCTCCAGATCCATCCCGATCCTCCCGATCCATCCCATCCAGCCTGAAGCCCGGGCTGATAGATCGCGGCCGAAGAGGAATCTGAAACAATGAGCAACACCACTGTTGAAATTTCCTTATTTACCTCGGCCGCCTCGCCTTGATGTTTCGCCCCCAAAGCTCCTGATCTCCCGATCCACGCCTCCTGCAGCTGCCGATGTTTCTCGCCCGACGATGCTCAGGGGGCGGTACCCAAGTTTCGGTCGGGATGTTGCCGGTGCGATGTGCATGGCAATGACATCACGATCTCCACTGCCGCAAACATCCCGCTGAAGTTACCGGGTGTCGTTCATCTCAGTAATGAAGAAGAAAGCTGTAGACTGCAGGAAGATATCAATGTACTGGTCAGATGGGCAGAACAGTGGCAAATTGTATTCAATCCGGATAAGTGTGTGAGGTAATGCATTTGGGGAGGTCTAATAAGGCAAGGGAATAGACGTTAAATGGTGGGACAGTGAAAAGTGTAGAGGGACAAAAGGAGCTTGGAGTGCAGGTCCACAGATAGTACTGTGTGCAGTTCTGGTCACCACATTACAGGAAACATGTGATTACATTGGAAAGGGTGCAGAACAGATTTACAAGAATTTGCCTGGACTGGAGAATTTTTGTTGTGAGGAAAGATTGGAGATGCTGGGTCTGTTTTCTTTGGAACAGAGGAGGCTGAGGGGAGACCTGATTGAGGTGTATACAATTATGAGGGGCCTGGATAGAGTGGATAAGAAGGACCTGATTCCCTTAGCAGAGGGGTCAACAACCAGGGCCCATATTTTTAAAGTAATTGGGGGGGAGGTATAGAGGGGATTTGAGGGGAAATGTCTTTACCCAGAGGGTGGTGAGGGTCTGGAACTCACTGCCTGAAAGGGTGGTAGAGGCAGAAACCCTCACCACATTTAAAAAGTACTTGGCGGTGCATTTGAATTGCCATTACCTACAGGGCTACGGACCAAGAACTGGAAAGTGGGATTAGGCTGGAAAGCTCTTAGTCGGCCGGCGCGGACACGATGGGCCGAAATGACCTCCTTCCGTGCTGTAAATTCAATGATTCTGTGCTTCTATGATTCCGTCTTGCCGCACCCAGTTGGTAAGTGGTTAGATAGATGCAGTAACAGGAGGTGCTAACGAAGCCAATGTCTCGGCCTGTGTAATTCTCTGTAATGAACAATAATTAATCACAGTCATCAGGTCTTTCATAACATTGCAGATATTGAAGTAATTTATTTATCAAAGCATTATTCAGAGTTTATTAGTGTTGTTTACTGCCCCCAGATTGATCTCTGTATTATAAAAATCCATGACGTAGGTTCTTTAGTTATACGTGTCTCTTGCAGGGACAAACCTCATTGAGCTAGGGGCAGAGATCGCTGCCGGTTACCTGTGTAGAGACTCAGAATCATAGATAAACTGGTCTGTCAAAATTAATCAGCTACAGAAGTAGAATAATCAATAACCACAGCCCAATATCCATCCTGTCTAATAGACAGATCGTAAAATTCAGCACTAATGATGCACAGATTCTTAAGAGCATGTTGACAAAGTTGATTAATCAGCAGCAAAACAAATCTAGTGTTTAGAGTAACTATATTTCGAGTAAGAATAGGTTATTATACAAAGGAATCAAATACTGTAACATGCATTGAAATCATGCATTGCGAGGAACCAGACATAATAAGGATTACTGAGACATATCCATAATATGTGACAAGAAAAAGATTAATGAAAACAAACGTAGGTCCCTCGCAGTCAGATTCAGGTGAATTTATAATGGGGAACAAAGAAATGGCGGACCAGTTAAATAAATACTTTGGTTCAAAAAGGAAGACACAAATAACCTTCCGGAAATACTAGGAGACCGAGGGTCAAGAGAGAATGAGGAATTGAAGGGAATCCTTATTAATAGTAAATTGTGTTCTGGAAATTGATGGGATTGAAGGCCGATAAATCCCCGGGGCCTGATGGCCTGCATCCCAGAGTATTTAAGGAAGTAGCCCTAGAAATAGTGGATGCATTGGTGATCATTTTCCAAGTCTATCGACTCTGGATCAGTTCCTATGGACTAGAGGATAGCTAATGTAATGCCACTTTTTAAGAAAGGAGGGAGAGAGAAAATGGGTAATTATAGACCGGTTAACGTGACATCGGTAGTGGGGAAAATGTTGGAATCAATTATTAAAGATGAAATAGCAGCACATTTGGAAAGGAGTGACGAGATCGGTCCAAGTCAGCATGGATTTATGAAAGGGAAATCCTGCTTGACAAATCTTCTAGAATTTTTTGAGGATGTAACTGGTAGAGTGGACAAGGGAAAACCAGTGGATGTGGTGTATTTGGACTTTCAAAAGGCTTTTGACAAGATCCCACACAAGAGATTGGTGTGCAAAATTAATGCACATGGTATTGTGGGTAGTGTACTGATGTGGATGGAGAACTGGTTGGTGGACAGGAAGCAGAGAGTCGGGATAAATGGGTCCTTTTCAGAATGGCAGGCAGTGACTAGTGGGGTGCCGCAGGACTCAGTGCTGGGATCCCAACTATTTGCAATATACATTAATGATTTGGATGGGAGAATTGAGTGTAATATCTCCAAGTTTGTAGATGATACTAAGCTGGGTGGTGGTGTGAGCTTTGAGGAGAATGCTAAAAGGCTGCAGGGTGACTTGCACAGGTTAGGTGAATGGGCAAACGCGTGGCAGATGCAGTATAATGTGGATAAATGTGAGGTTATCCATTTTGGTGACAAAAACACAAAGGCAGAATATTAACTGAATGGCGGCAGATTAGTAAAAGGGGAGGTGCAACGAGACCTGGGTGCCATGGTATATCAGTCATTGAAAGTTGGCATGCAGGTACAGCAGGCGGTGAAGAAGGCAAATGGCATGTTGGCCTTCATAGCTAGGGGATTTGAGTATAGGAGCAGGGAGGTCTTACTGCAGTTGTGCAGGGGCTTAGTGAGGCCTCACCTGGAATATTATGTTCAGTTTTGGTCTCCTAATCTGAGGATGGACGTTCTTGCTATTGAGGGAGTGCAGCGAAGGTTCACCAGACTGATTCCCGGGTAGATGGCAGGACTGACATATGAGGAGAGACTGGATCGACTGGGCCTGTATTCACTGGAGTTTAGAAGAATGAGAGGGGATCTCATAGAAAAATATAAAATACTGACGGGACTGGACAGGTTAGATGTCGGCAGAATGTTCCAGATTTTGGGGAAGTCCAGAATCAGGGGACATAATCTAAGGATAAGGGGTAAGCTATTTAGGACTGAGATGAGGAGAAACTTCTTCACTCTGAGAGTTGTTAACCTGTGGAATTCCTTACCGCAGAGAGTTGTTGATGCCAGTTCATTGGATATATTCAAGAGGGAGCTAGATATGGCCCTTATAGCTAAAGGGATCAAGGAGTATGGAGGGAAAGCAGGAAAGGGGTACTGATGTGAATGATCAGCCATGATCTTATTGAATGGTGGTGCAGGCTCGAAGGGCTGCATGGCCTACTCATGCACCTATTTTCTATGTTTCTATGTTTCGATGAGACATGGCAACAGAAAAATAAGGATTACACCTTGCAATATATAACATATTTAAAAAAGATAGAGAAGAGAATAGGGGGAGGTGTAGTAGCTGTACTTATTAGGGATAACATAATGACATTCGAAAAAAGTGATTCATTTATCAGCAAGACAGAAATAGAATCCATGAGACACTAATGAGACACTGTGGAAAAATTGAGGGTAAGGAAAGAGACATACATTAAGCACATGGATAGCAGGGGAGAGCATGATAAAGGAGAATATGAAGACATTAGGAGGAAGTAAAAAAAACACAATTAGGAAGGCAAAGAGGAACTATGAAACTAAATTAGCAAGGAACATTTAAAAAATAGTAAAATATTTTTACAGGCACATCAATAAAAACAAGGAAGGTCAGGGTGGGAATAGGACCACTGAAGGATGGGGAGGATAATACCACAGGCAGCAATAGAGAGACGGCAGAAATATTAAATAATTACTTTGCTTCAGTATTTAGCAGGGAGACAGAAAAGGTGGACGGGACATCTGATAATGAGATTAGAAATGAGATTACTATATTTAAAATAATAAGAGGAGATTTATTAAATAAACTAATCAAACTCTGAAGTGGAGTATTTAAAATAAACACTCGATACCAGGTCAGTGTTCGAAGATTCAAGCAATCTTTATTCCCACCGGTGTGGGGTGACCGGCTTCAGGTCTAGCCAGGTCACCGTCCAACAATATGTAGTTTCAAACAATCTTTTATACACTTAAACATACATGCTCAACCTTGTGCACGATCGTCTGGCACAATTTGATTAGCCTAAAGCCCACTTGCACATTGGCTAATTGGTTACTTCCTTCCGCGTCACATAAAGTCACTCGCCTCTGTTTTATGCCGAGCTTGTGTAACATTAAGGTACTGCTTCCATTACCGGAAGAAGCACCTGACTGATGTGGCCACAATCTATTGTTGTTAGCCTGACCTTTGCTCAGGCCCGGTGGTATCCCGTTAACGGTTTACTTCTGCCCCATTGTTCTGCTTTACCACACTCCTGGGCCTCTGTGGTTCCATTTCTAAGTCACGCAGCTTACCTCGGGTAGTTCTTGCAAAGTCAACATGTTATTCTCAGCACTGTCTCAACTGCCTATTAAGCGATCTAAACGCTGATCACTGCAAACAGCCCATTAATTCATTTGAGTCCTGAGAGCCCTTCTTAACCTTTTAATTATAGCAGAGCTCAAAAGCCTCACTTCAAACTCAAAGCAGATAACACCTCTGGTCCGGATTGATTACATCCCTTTAATCTATTTTCCCAGTCCACTTTAGCCGACTCTGTCTTCATACCTTCATAATTGCCTTTCTTTAAGTTTAGGGGCTGAAATTGCCGCTCTCCTTCAGGCCTGTAACCCCCGAATATTGGCGGCCACGGTGCGGGGGAGTGGCTGCCGACTTTGGTGGAATGGCTGTGGCTTGCCCAATTGTCCTCCCGAGGTTTTCTGGCCACTCCCACCAGTGACTTCTTTCCCTTACTATTTCTTATCTCCACCTAAACTGATTCTACATCTTGATCTTCCGAGCCAATATCATTTCTCACTACTGATCTCATCCCTTACTAACAGAGCTAACCCACCTCCTTCTCCTTTCTATCTGTCCTTACGAAATGTCAAATACCCCTGAATATTCAGTTCCCAGTCCTGGTCACCTTGCAACCACGTCTCTGTAATGGCTATC
Source organism: Pristiophorus japonicus (assembly GCF_044704955.1). Taxonomy (NCBI): domain Eukaryota; kingdom Metazoa; phylum Chordata; class Chondrichthyes; family Pristiophoridae; genus Pristiophorus; species Pristiophorus japonicus. The sequence goes on from NW_027254358.1 coordinate 255,703, forward strand.
AGATCAAACCCATTTATTTCTATTTGTGCCATCAACTCATCTATCTTGTTACGAATGCTGCGTGCATTTAGATAAAGAGCTTTTAATTTTTTTCTTTTAACCATTTATCCCGACTACTTTCTGTTGCACTCTTATGTTTATCCGCTCTGTCCCTTCCTGTCGCCTTCTGGTCATCATTATCCCTATTGCTACCCTGCACTTTCCCTTTGACTTTTTACATTACCCCTCACCTGAACACCCCCCACGGCCCCGCCTCTCCCCCAACCCCGCCCCCCACTATTTAGTTTTAAACCCTCTCTACAGCCCGAGTTATTCGATTCAGCAGGACACTAGTCTCAGCCTGGTTCAAGTGAAGCCCGTCCCAAAGGAACTGCTCCCTCTTATCCCAGTACTGGTGCCAGTGCCCCATGAATCAAAACCCATTTCTCCCTGACCAATCTTTGAGCCACGTGTTTAACTCTCTGATCTTATTTACCCGATGCAAATTTGCTCGTGGCTCAGGTAGTAATCCAGAGAGTATTACCTTTGTGGTTCTGCTTTTTAGTCCCTAGCTGCTCACACTCCCTCTTTCTTTGTCCTACCAATGTCGTTGGTACCCACGTAGACCACGACAACTGGATCTTCCCCCTCCGACTCCAACTTCCTCTCCAGCCCAGAGGAGATGCCCTTAACCCTGGCACTGGGCAGGCAACACAGCCTTCGCGTCTCATGCTCTCGGCTGCAGAGAACTTTATCTATCCCCCACTACTACTACATTTCATTTTACTCCCCCCACTTGAATGGCCCCTGTACCATGGTGCAGTGGTCAGTTTGCTCATCCTCCCTGCAGTCCCTGCTCTCGTCCACACAGGGAGCAAGAGCCTCGAACCTTTTGGACAAGAGCAAGGGCTGAGGCTCCTCCATCACTACCTCCTGAGTCCCCATACCTGCCTCACTCGTAGACACACCCTCCTGTCCCTGACCATGGATCAAATTTGAATGAATGAAAGAGCCGTGATTCCAGATTAAAAACTATACAAACATAATTTGATATTTCAAACTTGACAACCTAATTCATTAACTAAAATACACTCGAGATGGCGGGGTGGGTGATGTGTTGCAGCTGCAGCGTGTGGGAGCTGGTGGACACCAGTGTGATCCACGGTGACCACATCTGCAGCAAGTGTTGGCAACTCGAGGAACTTTGGCTTCGTGTTGATGAGCTGGGGTCCGAGCTTCAGGCACTGCGACACATCAGGGAGGGGGAGAGTTACCTGGACACTGTGTTCCAGGAGGCAGTCTCACGCCTTAGGCATGGATAAGGGCTTCAGCAGTGAATAAGCTGAGGCAGGGGACGGAGATGGGCGATGTTATGGTGGTGAAAAGCTGTGAGGAGGATGCTAAAAGGCTGCAGGGTGACTTGGACAGGTTAGGTGAGTGGGCAAATGCATGGCAGATGCAGTATAATGTGGATAAATGTGAGGTTATCCATTTTGGTGGCAAAAACGTGAAAGCAGAATATTATCTGAATGGCAGCAGATTAGGAAAAAGGGAGGTGCAATGAGACCTAGCAATCATGGTACATCAGTCATTGAAGGTTGGCAATCAGGTGCAGCAGGCATTGAAGAAGGCAAATGACATGTTGGCCTTCATAGCTAGGGGATTTGATTATAGGAGCAGGGAGATCTTACTGCAGCTGTACAGGGCCTTGGTGAGGCCTCATCTGGAATATTGTGTTCCATTTTGTTCTCCTAATCTGAGGAAGGACGTTCTTGCTATTGAGGGAGTGCAGCGAAGGTTCACCAGACTGATGCCCGGGATGGCAGGACTGACATATGGAGAGAGACTGGATCGACTGGGCCTGTATTCACTGGAGTTTAGAAGAATGAGAGGGTATCTCATCGAAAAATATAAAATTCTGATGGGACTGGACAGGTTAGATGCAGGAAGAATGTTCCCGATGTTGTGGGAGTCCAGAACCAGGGGTCACAGTCTAAGGATAAGGGGTAGGCCATTTAGGACTGAGATGAGGAGAAGCTTCTTCACTCAGAGAGTTGCTAACATGTGGAATTCTCTTCCGCAGAGAGTTGTTGATGCCAGTTCATTAGATATATTCAAGTGGGAGTTGGATATGGCCCTTATGGCTAAAGGAATCAAGTGGTATGGAGAGAAGGCAGGAAAAGGGCACTGAGGTGACTGATCAGTCATGATCTTATTGAATGGTGTGCAGGCTTGAAGGGCTGAATGGCCTACTCCTGCACCTATTTTCTATGTTTCTATTTACAGCGTAGCAGAGAACGTACCGATATTTACAGAGGACGCTAAGAATGTACTGATATTTACAGGGGACACAGAGAATATACTGATATTTACAGGATAGCAGAGAATGTTGAACAGGTTCCCACTGGTTCTATAGTTTAGTTCCACTCCAGCGGGGAACTTGTTGACTGTGAGGTGGAGCATGGCAGTGAGGAAGATTGAGAAGAGGTTTGGGGCGATGATGGACCCCTAGTTGACCCCGGTCCGGACATGGATTGGGTCTGTGATTGATCCGTTGGTAAGGATCGCGGCCTGCATGTCGTTGCCGAGCAGGCGGAGGATGGTGACGTACTTTTGGGAGCATCCGAAATGGAGGAGGACGCTCCATAGACCTTCGCAGTCGATGGTGTCAAAGGCCTTTGTAAGGTTCGGTGCACCAGTGCAGCCTTCGGCCGCCTGAGGAAAATAGTGTTTGAAGATCAGGCCCTCAAAACTATCACCAAGCTCATGACACCCTCAAAGCCTCCCTGATAAAGTGCAACATCCCCACTGACACCTGGGAGTCCCTGGCCAAAGACGGCCCTCAGTGGAGGAAGTGCACCCGGGGTGGCGCTGAGCACCTCGAGTCTCATCGCCGAAAACATGCAGAAATCAAGCGCAGGCAGCGGAAAGAGTGTGCAGCAAACCTGTCCCACCCATCCTTTCCCTCAATGATTATCTGCCCCACCTGTGACAGGGACTGTGGCTCTCGTATTAGACTGTTCAGTCACCTAAGAACTCATGTTAAGAGTGGAAGCAAGTCTTTCTCGATTCCGAGGGACCGCCTATGATGATGATGATTTACAAGGGACACAGAGAATGTATTGATATTTACAGGGGACAGAGAAAATGTACTGATATTTACAGGGTAGCAGAGAACATACTAATATTTATAGACTAGCAGAGAATGTACTGATATTTACAGGGTAGCTGAGAATGTAATGATGTTTACAGGGGACAAAGAGAATGTACTGATATTTACAGGGGACATAGAGAATGTAATGATGTTTACAGGGGACAGAGAGAATGTAATGATGTTTACAGGGGACAGAGAGAATGTACTGATATTTACAGGGGACACAGAGAATGTACTGATATTTACAGGGGACACAGAGAATGTACTGATATTTACAGGGGACAATGTACTGATATTTACAGGGGGCAATGTACTGATATTTACAGGTTAGCAGAGAATATTGCCTCCTCAACCGTCTTCTCCCTGTGGCCGAGAAGCTCCTCCCAGAGTCACAGTGCTGATTTCGTCCCCTACGGGGCACAACGGACATGATTTTTACAGCACGGCAGCTGCAAGAAAAATGCAGGGAGCAGCGCCAGCCCTTATACGTGGCTTTCTATGACTTACAAAGGCCTTTGACACTGTCAACCAAAAGGGTCAATAGTGTGTCCTCCTCCGTTTCAGATGCTCCCAAAAGTTCATCACCATCCTCTGCCTGCTGCACGACGACATGCAGTCCGTGATCCTTACCAACGGATCTATTACAGACCCAATCCATGTCCGGACCCGGGTCAAATAGGGCTGCGTCCTCGCCCCAAACTTCTTCTCAATCTTCCTCGCTGCCATGCTCCACCTCACAGTCAACAAGCTCCCCGCTGGAGTGGAACTAAACTACAGAACCAGTGGGAAGCTGTTCAACCTTCGCCATCTCCAGGCCAGGTCCAAGACCACCCCAACCTCTGTCATCGAACTACAGTACACGGATGATGCCTGCTGAACTCCAAGTCATTGTCAACGTATGTATTGAGGCGTACGAAAGCATGGGCCTTACTCTAAACATCCGCAAGACAAAGATCCTCCACCAGCCTGTCCTCACCGCACAGCACTGTACCCCAGTCATCAAGATCCACGGCACGGCCCTGGACAACGTGGACCATTTTCCATACCTCGGGAGCCTCTTATCAACAAGAGTCGACATTGACAATGAGATTCAACACCGCTTCCAGTGTGCCAGTGCAGCCTTCGGCTGCCTGAGGAAAAGAGTGTTTGAAGACCAGGCCCTCAAAACTGCCACCAAGCTCATGGTCCACAGGGCTGTATTAATACACACCCTCCTGTATGGCTCAGAGGCATGGACCATATACAGTAGACACCTCAAGTCGCTGGAGAAATACCACCAACGATATCTCCGCAAGATCCTGCAAATACCCTGTGATGACAGATGCACCAACGTTACCGTCCTTGACCAGGCCAACATCCCCAGCATTGAAGCACTCAACACACTTGATCAGCTCCACTGGGCAGACCACATTGTCCGCACGCCAGACACGAGACTCCCACAGCAAGCGCTCTACTTGGAACTCCTTCACGGCAAACGAGCCAAAGGTGGGCAGAGGAAATGTTGCAAGGACACCCTCAAAGCCTCCCTGATGAAGTGCAACATCCCCACTGACATCTGGGAGTCCCTGGCCAAAGACCGCCCTCAGTGGAGGAAGTTCATTCAGGAGGGCACTGAGCACCTCGAGTCTCATCGCCGAGAGCATGCAGAAACCAAGCGCAGGCAGCGGAAAGAGCGTGCGGCAAACCAGTCCCACCCAACCCTTCCGTCAATGACTATCTGTCCCACCTGCGACAGAGACTGGTTCTCGTATTGGATTGTACAGCCACCTAAGAACTCATGTTAAGAGTGGAAGCATGTCTTCCTCGATTCTGAGGGACTGCCTATGATGATTATGATTTACGGGGGACACAAAGAATGTCCTGATATTTACAGGGGACAGAGAATGTACTGATATTTACAGGAGACACAGAGAATGTACTGATATTTCAGGGTAGCAGAGAATGTACTGATATTTACAGGGGACACAGAGAATATACTGATATTTACAGGGGACAGAGAATGTACTGATACTTATAGGGAACAGAGAATGTACTGATATTTACAGGGGACATAGAATGTACTGATATTTACAGGGGACATAGAGAATGTACTGATATTTACAGTGGACAGAGAATGTACTGATATTTACAGGGGACATAGAGAATGTACTGATACTTACAGGGGACACAGAGAAAGTACTGATATTTACAGGGGACAGAGAATGTACTGATATTTACAGGGGACACAGAGAATGTACTGATATTTCAGGGTAGCAGAGAATGTACTGATATTTACAGGGGACACAGAGAAAGTACTGATATTTACAGGGGACACAGAGAAAGTACTGATATTTACAGGGGACAGAGAATATACTGATATTTACAGGGGACAGAGAATGTACTGATACTTACAGGGAACAGAGAATGTACTGATATTTACAGGGGACATAGAATGTACTGATATTTACAGGGGACATAGAGAATGTACTGATATTTACAGGGGACAGAGAATGTACTGATATTTACAGGAGACACAGAGAATGTACTGATATTTACAGGGGACATAGAGAATGTACTGATATTTACAGGGGGCAGAGAATGTACTGATATTTACAGGGGACAGAGAATGTACTGATATTTACAGGGGACATAGAGAATGTACTGATATTTACAGGGGGCAGAGAATGTACTGATATTTACAGGGGACAGAGAATGTACTGATATTTACAGGGGACACAGAGAATGTACTGATATTTACAGGGGACAGAGAATGTACTGAGATGCTGAGAGGTTGTTTCCCCAGGCTGGAGTGTCTAGAAGGAGAGGGCACAGTCTGAGGATAAAGGGTCGGCCATTTAAGCCAGAGATGAGGAGGAATTTCTTCACTCAGAGGGTTGTGAATCTTTAGTATTCTCTGCCCCAGAGGGCTGTGGATGCTGATTCTCTGAATATATTCAAGGCTGAGATCGGTAGATTTTTAGGGTCTCAGGGAATCGAGGGATATGGGGATTGGGCGGGAAAGTGGAGTTGAGGTCGATGATCAGCCGTGATCTTATTGAATGGCGGAGCAGGCGCAAGGGGCCGTATGGCCTACTCCTGCTCCTATTTCTGCTGTTGTTATGTTCTTACAGGGGAAGCTGATAATGTATTGATATTTACAGGGGAAGTAGAAAATGTAACAATAATAAACTAATAATGTGATAATTACAGACAATTACATTACTTGTAATTACAGGGGCAATAGGAGACAGTGCTAATATTTAAAGAGGGACCAAGGGTGTGACCGAACATCTGCAGTGCATTCTACGGTGAGAGGGAGAACAGTCAGAGGTCGGGGTCCATATCAGTGTCAATGACATAGGCAGAAAGAGGGATTAGGTCCTGCAGGCAGATTTTAGGGAGCTAGGAGTGTGAATTACTTCCGGTGCCACGAGCTAGTGAGGACAGAAACAGGAGGTTAGAGCAGCTGAATGCGTGGCTGGAGAGATGGTGCAGGAGAGAGGGCTTTAGATTCCTGAGGCATTGGGATCATTTCCGGGGGAAGTGGGACCTGTACAGGCCGGATGGGTTGCACCTCAACAGAGCCGGGACCAATATCATCGTGCGGTGGGGGGGGAGGGGTTGCTAGTACCATTGGGGAGGGTTTAAACTATCTTGGCAGGGGGGTGGGAACCGGAGAGTAGATTTGAAGGGAGAGAAGCAAAACAGGAGTTGGAAAGCAGAAAAGTAGAAAGTGAATTTGGAAGACAGATGAAACAAGGGCTGGAAAATAGACAACAAGGAAGTTTGGCAGTGCTAAATGGTATATACTTCAATGCAAGGAATACAGGGAATAAGGCAGATGAGCTGAGAGCACAGATAGACACTTGGGAGTACGATATTATAGCTATTACTGAGACATGGCTGAAAGAAGGGCAGGTATGGCAGCTCAACATTCCTGGTTACAGGGTTTTCAGACGGGATAGAGAGGGGGGTAAAAAAGGAGGGTGGGGTCGCAGTATTGATTAAAGAAACAATTATAGCTGTGAGGAGGGATGATATGTTAGAGGGGTCATCAACTGATGTTATATGGGTTGAATTGAAAAACAAAGACGGGTGATCACACTACTGGGAGTGTACTATCGACACCCAAACAGTCAGAGGGAGAGAGAAGTGCAAATATGTCGGCAAGTTGCTGAGAGGTGCAAACACTTTTGGGCAGTAATAGTAGGGGATTACAGCTATCCTAATAGTAACTGGTATAAAATTAGTTTGAAGGGTATAGAGGAGGCGGAATTCCTAAAATGCATTCAGGAGAACTTTGTTAACCATTATATTACAAGACAAACAAAGGAGGGGGCGGTTCTGGAGTTAGTTTTAGGGAATGAAGCTGGGAGAGGTGGAAGGGGTATCTGTCGGAGAGCATTTTTTAGATATTGATGATAATTCAGTTAGATTTAGGGTAGTTATGGAAAAGGACAAAGATAGACCAGGAATAAAAGTTCTCAATTGAGGAAAAGCCAAACTTTGCTCAGCTAAGAAGGGATTTAGCCAAAATGGACTGGAAACAGCTACTGGGAGGTAAATCAGTGTCAGAGCAGTGGGAGGCATTCAAGGAGGAGATCCTGAGGGTTTAGAGCAAGTATGTTCCTTTAAAGAAAAAGTGTGGGACTAACATCTAGAGCCCCCTGGATGTCAAGGGATATACAGGTTATGATAAAGAAAAAAACGGAGGCTTATGACAGATACTGAGGGCTCAATACTGCAGAAACTCTAGAGGAGTACAGAAAGTGCAGGGTACAATTTGGCCTCCTTCCGTGCTGTCAATCTCTATGCTTGTATTACAATTGAGAGACAGTGGAGGGTCGAGAGAGGTGGAGATGAGGTAGGGCTGGGTGTCGACAATGTGCATTTGGAAAGTGATGTTGTGTTTTTTCGATGATGTCACCAAGGCTCAGCATAATAGGAGAAGTAGGAGGGCTGGGACATCTTGCACCCATGAAACAATAAAAAACTTTGTGCAGGCACCAGATTAGTGCAAATAATAAAGATTGCACTGGCTGGAAACTATTCTCTTTAATTACCCAAGCAGCCAGCGACTTCACAACACATCCCCGTGTTGACGTTGTGACGCAAGGCGATACATTCAGGGGCAAAAGTCAATTTTACATCCTGGGCGGTAACGGGCACTGCGCACTTTATGATGTCACGATCTGCGAGGCACGAGAAGCCCAGGCACTAAGAGTTAGCACCAGGGCTAAACCGGCACTGAAGTTCGTGGCCGTTGCTGCATTCGCCACGCCTGGGCGCTAAACCCCTTCACGCTGTAAGGGGAGGGGGGAGGTGGGTGTTGTTTGTGGTCTCTATGAGGGGGTCAGGTTCCCTTCTGACCAACTTGAGCGGTTTCGAATCGCTCCCCCTCCCTTGGGTTCTGCACTCTGGATTTATTTGGGGGGTGTGACAAAAGTGCAGAGGACACTGGTTTGATGCAAAGAACTTTGGTTTTATTACAGTCAAAGTAATACAGGCTTATTACTCTCGTAAGAAAATACACGGCCAAACTTACAATCACTCTAATAAAGAACAAGACAAGGAAAGGTACAAGGTCAAACTTAGAATCACTGTAATAAAGTACCATACACTACACATTCAAAGGGGGTTGCAGTAAAATTATACCTCCCACCTCCCAATACCTAATTCTAGCTCGGTTAGACTCCAGGGCAGGGGCTTATGTTTACCAATCCTTTTGATAGTTAATGGTAGATGGTGATGTTCTTCCTTCCTTCAAGACTTCGAGGCTGGAGAAGTTAGTTTTACAACTGTCACGTTGGTTTCTCTCCTTGTCTTGATGAGGTAGTAGCGACCACCTCTCTCCCCCACTCTCTCTCTTCGTCTTCTCGTCTCTCTAACCTCTGTTGAAAACAGTGGCCAGTTATACGATTTCAGTGTTCTAATCTTGCCGCCCAATCTGTTCACAATCCTTTGTATCATTTTGGCGGGCTTGGTTCTTCTTTGTAATATTTTGTCGGGCTCATTAAAGTTGATATGTCTTGGGTGGGTTGATCTTCGAAAAACTGTTTCCTGATGGAAAAATTAGTTTGGTAATTGCAATGTCCTTTTGTGCTTAGTCTTTCGCATACAGGCTGGATTGGGCCTCTTCCTGATGTATATGCTGAAATGGTTTGTCCAGACCCATGTTGATGGGGAGTTATCTCTGGGTGATACTATGATGGTAATGTCTCTTGTGGAGGAAGATTTCCAAATACTCATTCTTCCAGACAGGTTAACTCAGTTCTCACACCCAGACAGTTCCAATAATCAAGTGGGCTTCTTTTGTTCCATAGGTCCGCCCACAGGCTTGAATTTGTCTTGTAAAAGTTCATAATTCTATTTAAGTTCGTAGTTTCTTCCATAAGCACTTTAGAGTTCCAAACTTTTCGGTAGATAGTCCCAAATTTAATTTCCTTTCGAATGAGCCCAAACACGGGGGGAGGGGGGGTTTCTGGTGAATTTTGCTCTCTGCAGTCCCCCCTGTTGACACTCTACACTCCTTGAGTGTCAATCAAGGTAAGCAAAATTCCTGCTCCAGAGAGTCAATCTTCCCTCCATTTATACTGGCGAAACATTACCCTGCATCTCCCGTTGAAATGCAATGCAATATCCAGGCGAATACAGTCATTACAATTTGGTTATAGCATAGAGAGCGTATGATGTCCCTCTTTTACTGGGTTTCCACAGTAAAATAACAGGATACAGTCATACACAACTTCAAGTGAAGTAAAATCAAAAGACATAGTAACACATTTTCAAATAGTATAAAGGTCCATAGTCAAACACGTTTTAAGTTCAGTAAAATAAAGTTACATCGTCAAAACATTTAAATAACACTCTTACAACACTCGTGATGTTGCAGTTTACAGCAGATAAAATCAAACACAAATTAAACATGTTAGTATGGTGTCACCCCTCCCTGCGCGATTCCCAAGTTTGGTCAAGGAGCGTAGAGCATCCTTTGGTGCCTGACCTGACGGCCTCTGCATTTCACTCAGCAAGTGAGACACCATAAATAAAGTATAATCGCGAGTTGACAAATAACGAAAGTGTGGGAAGCGATTCGGATCCAGACTGGGACCTCAATATTTTTGAAAAGGTCCCACCAAGGCGGAATGGTGATCTCAAGAATCTTTTTCCCGATCTCAATGGTTTTCTGTTCTCGAGTATAGAAGTGTTTTTGTGAGATAATTAAGCCTTTCAGCAGAGCGGTAAGATGTTCGGGTAGAGGGGGAATTGCATAGCCAAAATGTACAACATAATCCTGCAGGTTTGTAATGTTTTCCTTCACAGTGCGGTGGACAGTGGAGGGTTCAGGAATGGGGACAATCCATTCCTGGGCCACTTGAACTGATGCCTCAGGTTTGAAGCAAAAACCGCTGGCACTTTCCGGACACCAGAAGTGTCCATGTTGGTAGTGGGACCCATGGTGGTGACACAATATGTCCCAGCCCCTATGTATGCTACCTGTGGAGGGACCTGGGCTTGTGTCATTACCTCCATGGTGCAGTTAATACGCTGTGCACCAGCAGCTTTAACCCCACACTGTGACTTTGAATGGGCACTGAAGTACCGGGGACACAGTATTACGTGTGCACCCCGGCTCCGACACCCGGAGAGGTCAGTACCCGTTACAGCGTGTTCCCACTTTATGACATAGGGTGGGACCGCTGTGAAATGAATATGTGCACCCCACTGAATAACTCCAATGTTCTCCACCCGGTATACCGGTGCGGGTCAGGCTGTCCCACCCATGACCAGCATCCTGAATACTATCCCCATAATAGTGTGGTTAGATTTCCCACAGTCTACTGGGACAGGGTAGGCTTCAGAGGCTAGGCGGAGCTGGCACGGGCTTAGTGAATTGCTGTATGGGTGGAGGGCTGCGAGTTGCTTGTTCCTGATCCAAGAGGAGACTACACCTCATTTTAAATCCTCCAGGTTGTTGTGACCCTCGCCCAACAACCATACCCCATACAGCACGCACACCTCGTTCTGTGCAGCCTGGTCAGAAGCGTTTCTATCCTCCCGTATAAGTGCATTCACTGTCTGTGCATGTTTTTCCAGCTCAGCTACTATTTCTTTTAAATGGACAGTCATCGCCCAGTCCTCATGTAGTTCTGATCCGACTATGGTATTCTTCTTTCAGGATTTTTCTCAGTTGGGTCTTTAAACTGTTTATCTGTGTTTGCAGCTCTATGTCATCTGGGCTATTTATTACAGAGGATGCTGTATTGTAGGTCGTGAAAACGTCGTTTATGGTTCTCCTTCTAGGTTTCCCTGAGTCCATGGTGTCGCTAGCATTTAGGGTGTATAGGTCTCTTTTGTCTACATTTCCAAAGTCTAACTCATAACATTTCTTGAACATGTCTCTACGTAGGGCCTGGTATAGAAACATAGAAACATAGAACATAGGTGCAGGAGTAGGCCATTCGGCCCTTCGAGCCTGCACCGCCATTCAATGAGTTCATGGCTGAACATGCAACTTCAGTACCCCATTCCTGCTTTCTCGCCATACCCCTTGATCCCCCGAGTAGTAAGAACTACATCTAACTCCTTTTTGAATATATTTAGTGAATTGGCCTCAACAACTTTCTGTGGTAGAGAATTCCACAGGTTCACCACTCTCTGGGTGAAGAAGTTTCTCCTCATCTCGGTTCTAAATGGCTTACCCCTTATCCTTAGACTGTGACCCCTGGTTCTGGACTTCCCCAACATTGAGAACATTCTTGCTGCATCTAACCTGTCTAAACCCGTCAGAATTTTAAACGTTTCTTTGAGATCCCCTCTCATTCTTCTGAACTCCAGTGAATATAAGCCCAGTTGATCCAGTCTTTCTTGATATGTCAGTCCCGCCATCCCGGGAATCAGTCTGGTGAACCTTCTCTGCACACGCTCAATAGCACGAATGTCCTTCCTCAAGTTAGGAGACCAAAACTGTACACAATACTCCAGGTGTGGCCTCACCAAGGCCCTGTACAATTGTAGTAACACATCCCTGCCCCTGTACTCAAATCCCCTCGCTATGAAGGCCAACATGCCATTTGCTTTCTTAACCGCCTGCTGTACCTGCATGCCAACCTTCAATGACTGATGTACTATGACACCCAGGTCTCATTGCACCTCCCCTTTTCCTAATCTGTCACCATTCAGATAATAGTCTGTCTCTCTGTTTTTACCACCAAAGTGTATAACCTCACATTTATCCACATTATACTTCATCTGCCATGCATTTCCCCACTCACCTAACCTATCCAAGTCACTCTGCAGCCCCATAGCATCCTCCTCGCAGCTCACACTGCCACCCAACTTAGTGTCATCCGCAAATTTGGAGATACTACATTTAATCCCCTCGTCTAAATCATTAATGTACAATGTAAACAGCTGGGGCCCCAGCACAGAACCTTGCAGTACCCCACAAGTCACTGCCTGCCATTCTGAAAAGTACCCATTTACTCCTACTCTTTGCTTCCTGTCTGCCAACCAGTTCTCAATCCACGTCAGCACACTACCCCCAATCCCATGTGCTTTAACTTTGCACATTAATCTCTTGTGTGGGATCTTGTCGAAAGCCTTCTGAAAGTCCAAATACACCACATCAACTGGTTCTCCCTTGTCCACTCTACTGGAAATATCCTCAAAAAATTCCAGAAGATTTGTCAAGCCCTTTCACAAATCCATGCTGACTTGGACCTATCATGTCACCTCTTTCCAAATGCGCTGCTATGACATCCTTAATAATTGATTCCATCATTTTACCCACTACCGATGTCAGGCTGATAGGTCTATATTTCCCTGTTTTCTCTCTCCCTCCTTTTTTAAAAAGTGGGGTTACATTGGCTACCCTCCACTCCATAGGAACTGATCCAGAGTCAATGGAATGTTGGAAAATGACTGTCAACGCATCCGCTATTTCAAAGGCCACCTCCTTTAGTACTCTGGGATGCAGACCATTAGGCCCTGGGGATATATCGGCCTTCAATCCCATCAATTTCCCCAACATAATTTCCCGACTAATAAGGATTTCCCTCAGTTCCTCCTTCTTACTAGACCCTCTGACCCCTTTTATATCCGGAAGGTTGTTTGTGTCCTCCTTAGTGAATACCGAACCAAAGTACTTGTTCAATTGGTCTGCCATTTCTTTGTTCCCCGTTATGACTTCCCTGATTCTGACGGCAGGGGACCTACATTTATCTTTACTAACCTTTTTCTCTTTTCATATCTATAGAAGCTTTTGCAGTCCGTTTTAATGTTCCCTGCAAGCTTCCTCTCGTACTCTATTTTCCCTGTCCTAATCAAACCCTTTGTCCTCCTCTGCTGAGTTCTAAATTTCTCCCAGTCCCCGGGTTCGCTGCTATTTCTGGCCAATTTGTATGCCACTTCCTTGGCTTTAATACTATCCCTGATTTCCCTTGATAGCCATGGTTGAGCCACTTCCCTTTTTTGTTTTTACGCCAGACAGGGATGTACAATTGTTGTAGTTCATCCATGCGGTCTCTAAATGTCTGCCATTGCCCATCCACTGTCAACCCTTTAAGCATCATTTGCCAATCTATCCTAGCCAATTCACGCCTCATACCTTCAAAGTTACCCTTCTTTAAGTTCTGGACCATGGTCTCTGAATTAACTGTTTCATTCTCCATCCTAATGTAGAATTCCACCATATTATGGTCACTCTTCCCCAAGGGGCCTCGCACAACGAGATTGCTAATTAATCCTCTCTCATTACACAACAGTATAGCGCTCTGTTTCCTTCGGGCACCATGCAGTCAGGTGTACCTTGGTAAGGTTTAATATTACTGTCGCTACTGCATAATGTACCCCCTGATATAACACCTTTTCGGTCGGTACCAATACTAATCCGTTGCCAGGTCCCTTGGTGGTGGTAGGATACCTTTCTATTACTGTGCGTATTGGTGGAGTTGTGGGCAGGGGTTTCTTAATGTGTGCTCTTAGTTCGGTGGCGTTAATTGGGAGTGGGGATTGTGGGACCGCACATCCGTGTAGGCTAGAATCCCACCCCATCCCTTCCCCTTCATCATGCCATTGCCTGGCGAAGACGATCGATATGCCTGCGGGACAAATATTCTCTGATCCTCACATGCAAACATAAATTCCTTGTTCGGATTCTCACCGTTTGTCCCAACACAATTTGTCCCCGTGATGGTGCGGTACGTATCATTTCCGAGTCTTTCCCAGTCCGATTCCTGGTCCCATGCGTACTTGCTGAGTTTTCTGAGCCACCACCATCTTCCCAGGGGAATGTTTCCTTTGCAAGTCAAACAAACCTACACGTTTCCCCTCTGTAACACTGACTCGGGCAGCGATGATCCGCATCCGGGGACATGGAAGTGAGGCCTCCCCGTAGGTAAAACCTTCCTGGCTGGAGTAGCGGGTAGAATTAGATCCCAGCCACCCTGACCATCTTCCCTCGTGGGCATAAACGGCGAGTTCTTCCACATCTCGGGGGCCACCTCCGGCGGTTACGATGGGTACTCTTCCTCCTGAACACCCGTAAATAAGGGATTCTTCCACGTCTCCTCAGTCGCCACAGCTCATCCTTATCAGGGTGAGCAGGAACAGGAGCCTTCTCATGCTGCTCTCTTTCCTGTAGGGGCACATAAAACAGATTGTCTAGCCCTGAGAAAGTTCTCTGGCTGGACAAAGGTGAACGAGTTCCAAGTTGGGCTCATGGTCTTTAATTGACCGGCTGTCTTATTCAGTTCCTTGTGGACTGATTTCTGCTTTTATTTTTATCTCATAGCCGCTCTGCTTGTTATCTCACCGGTGCTTCCTTAATAGCCATACCGGTAGATTCTTCTTACTCCCGGGTGTTACCTGGCCTGTGCTTCTTTTAACAGCTGCACAGGTAGATTCTTTTCCTTACCCCGGTAACTAATACATATATATTTATCATTACACAGATAAATCTTACACTATTCTAAACTTATTCACTAAACATACTTAAATTCATATCGCTAAACATCCTTAAATTCACATCACTATATATGTACATCTCTCACCCGTCTCCGGGAGGCCAGGTTAATTCCTGCCTTCTCTCTTTCTTCTTCTCCCGCCGGGTGTCCAGCGAGGTAGGTGATAGGTCGGTCTGCAACGTCTAACCCTAAGTACCCTGACTGGACGTGGGTTTGAGTCCCACACTATCGGGGGAACGTCCCCTCCGGTGCTGCAGCACATCGCTCCTTTGGGGGTGGCTGCCTGGTTCATTTCTTCCCCCGGGGGTTCTGCCTGGCTGAGGGCTATGGACTGGGGACTCTCACTTGGTGGCTGGTCCACCACTATCCCTTCTGGGGGTCTCTTGTTGCCCGAGGCTACCGGCTGGGTGCCCCTGGGTTGTAAAGTTTACACTGATTTAAGTGGAACCACTATGTTCGGCGGGGCAATTTTATGGCATAGACCATGGGGCTTGCCTTGTCGACAATGTGGTACGGTCCCATGTACAGTGCCTCAAAGACCCCTACTCTCGCGTAGTTCCGTACCATAACCTGGTCCCCTATTTCCCACTCATGGTGCTTGCGGGGTTCTAGCAGCAGTCGGTTGCTCCGATGCTGTTTTCCCATGTTGTTAGCAGCCTGCCAGTGAATCTGTTTAAGGTGTTCATACAGATTGCTGACAAAACTGTCCCAGCTCGCTTCCCTAAGCTGACCTTCCATGAGTACCGGGGCTAACACATGGGTGGGGGTTCGCATGGCTCTGCCAGTCATGAGCTCGTACGAGGAGTACCCTGTGCTCTTTGACTGGCTGGCCCAGATCCCCATGAGGACTAGCGGTAGGACCTCTACCCATCTCTTGGGTGAGTCCTTGTCTCTTTGCGGAGCCTTTCTTTGACGGTGCGATTTAAACGCTCCACAGGCCTGGATGGCTGCGGGTTGTGGGTGACATGCCATTTCCCTTTGATGCCGAGTACCTTAAGGGTCTCCTGCATCACCTGCCCGGTGAAGTGACTCCCTTGGTCGGACTCCACATATTGTGGTCATCCCCATCGAGGGAACACTTCTCTGACCAGGATCCTGGCTTTTCCCAGGGCAGTGGCTGTTCGGCATGGGAAGGCTTCCACCCATTTGGTGAATACGTCCACTAATACTAGGCAGTATTTGTAACCTCCCTGGGCAGTGGGTAGGGGCCCGATGTAATCAATCTGGATCGACTCCCAGGGTCCCTCTACTCTCCTGATATGTCCCGTAGACACCGTTCTTTTCTGGGGGTCAGGGTTGTTGGCCGCGCACACCAGACAGCTAGCGCAGAATTCGCGGACATCTTCCCTGAGTCCCGGCCACCACCCTGCCTGTTCCACTCGTTGCCAAGTGGTCTCAGGTCGGGGGTGTCCTGCTCCTGGACCCTCGTGGGCCAGCTGGAGGAATTCTCTCCAGTGTTCTTACGGTACTACCCATTGCCTTCTTTAATGGCAATTGCTGCGGTGCTGTACGGGCCGTCTACCCTCTCCCCTTTTGCTAGCGTCTTCAGGACAGTTTTGAGGACGGGGTCTTGGGTCTGAACCGTTTTTAGGTCCGGGGGCACAGCTATCCCTGCCTTCCCTGCCATCCCTATCCTGCCCCTGACTGCTGCTATGGGTCCTGAGTTGTGTGGATCCCAGAGCTTCCCTGTGCGGGCCCCTTGCTTGGCTAACATGTCAGCCTGCTGGTTTCCCTCGCTACGGGTTTCTGTGGTTGAATGTGCCTTCACCTTATTTATGTAGATATTCCCTTTGTCCCCTACGGCTTTCATAATCTTTTCCAGTAGGGGTTTAATTGCCAGGGGTCTCCCGTCTGCGGATGTGTATCCGCGGCGGGACCAGATAGCCAGGTACTCCACACACGAATTGCATGTGAACATACTGTCCGAGCAAATCGTGTATGGACTAGGGAATTCTTCGGGGTGTGTGACACCACAGCAGACAGTTCAGCGTGCTGTGCGCTCATAGTGCTGGGAGTTTAATCGCCAGGGCAGTGCCTGCCTCAGGGTCATAAACTCCGCAGCCTGTGAGTCGTTCACCCGCAGATACTGTGCTTGAACCGTCTACATTGATCTCTCGGCCTGTGGGGTGTAACCCAGCCCGAAAGCCTATGTCAATTTCCCATACCCCTTCTATGGAACACCGGTGGGCAGTCCCTGGATAAATCATGTTGGTCGCAGAGACCCTTTACCTTTAGGTCCATTTGAGAGAGGAGCAGGGTCCAGCGAGCAATGCGGGCACTGCTCACTGTCCCGTCCTTAATTCTCCCATCCAGGAACATTTGGGTGGGTGTATGGTGGGTAAGGAGTGTGATAGGGGACCCCCTGTGAAGATCAGTGATCTTTTCACAGCCCAGTGAGTGGCTAGGAGGTGCCGCTCACAGTTGGAGTATCCCTTCTCCACCTCTGTGAGTATCGTGGAGGAGTAGACCACTGGTCTCAGCCGGCCGTGCCACTCTTGGAACAGTACTGCACTCAGGCTGTCCCCACTGGCTGCTACCTCCAGGAAAAACTCTTTACCCCCATCTATGGCCCCTAGAGCTGGCGCGGTCTGCAGGTCTTTCTTGAGTTGGATAAATGCTGCCTCGTAACCTTTGTCCCATTCCCACTCCACTCCCTTGTGTAGGAGTCGGAGCAGAGAGGCTGCTGTGGCTGCATAATCCTCAATGAGATCTCTGCAGTACCCGGTTAGCCCTAGAAAAGATCTTACTCCTGTTACTGTGTTGGGGGCGGGTAACTTCTGCACTGCTTCCCTTCTAGCTTTGTCATTGGCCCTTTCTCCAGTGCACACAGCCAGGCCCAGGAATTTTACTTCCTTCAGGCCGATCTGTGCCTTCTTGGGGTTTACTTTAAATCCCTCTTCTTTCAGCAGCTCCAGCAGCTCAGCCAGCAGTGGGCCATGCTCCTCCCCCTCATCGGTGAACAGGAGCAGGTCATCTACATACTGTAATAATTGCTGGGGTCTGCTGAAACACTTTAAACAGTTGGCCATACATTGATGGAAAATACTGGGGCTGTTGTGGAAGCCTTGAGGGAGACAGTTCCAAGTGTATTGCTGCCCTTTAAAGGTAAAAGCAAACTTGTACTGATCTTCCCTTCTTAAAGGTATGGACCAGAACCCGTTGGAAATATCCAGCACCGTGAAGGTGGTCGCGGAGGCTGGGATACTTCCAATGAGGTCGGCGACAGCAGCAACAGTGGGTGCACAGGCGGGGATGTTACGATTGAGTACTCGATAGTCCACCGTGGCTCTCCAGGAGTTGTCCGGTTTCTTAACCGGCCAAATTGGAGAGTTCACATGGGTAGCCATTGGTCTCAATACCCTCTGTTTAACCAGCAAACCCAAGGCTGTTTCCATGTCTGCCACCGCCTCCCTGGGGAAGTTGTACTGTTTCCGTGGTCGAGTCATGGGGTCCCCATCTTTGCTAACCTCGACCCCATTTATTCTCCCGCAGTCATGTTTGTGAGTGGCAAAAGCTGCAAGATATTTCCTCACATACTCTTGATATTCTACAGGGGTGTTACTGACCAGTGATTCAAGGTCGTAACCCTCCTTTGGTTTCATGGTGCACACCGTCCCTTTTCGCTGTTTTCTTGGGATAACCATCACCTCACTCTCCTGTCCCATACAGACTGACCCCCAAAGACAGTGGTTTCTTAAATCCACCAGGATCCCGTGGCCTAGGATGAAGTCAGCCCCCAGGATCCCTCTCCCTTCCTGCTCCCACTTCATCAGGACACAAGTCCACTTAGTGTGGAGTGTACCAAAATGAATGGAGAGTGGAACGGAGAATGAACCAGTCTGTTCAGTGCCCGTGAAACCCACCAAGCTGTAGGGGACCCTGTTAGACAGAGGTGAGGCGGCGGGGTTAGTTGCAGAGACAAGGGTGCTTGAGGCACGGTGTCCAACAGGTAAGTCCCTTTCACCTTTTCCACTTCCATCTGTACGGTCGGTCTCCCCCATGCACCATACTCGAGGGCACACAGGTGGATGGGCTGTGCCTGTCCTAGTCATGGTTTTGGTTGGGAGGGGGCAGATGGGATCTCGGTACCAGTGGCGGTGGCTACCTTTCCAGGGCCATCTAACATGGCTCGGACTGCAGTTAAAAAGGTGTCGAATGAGTGGGGAGGGACTGGTTTATCTGTCTCGGTCTTTTGGGCAGGGGCTGGAGAACTCTTTCCTGCTCTATCCAAGGATTTTTACAATCCCTTCTGCAGTGCCCACTCTTTCCGCACCCAACACGGGGACGTTTTGTATCGGAGGAGTTGCCCCCCTCGTGATGCCATTCTCTCTTGTCTTGGTTAGGTCGGATTTCGTGAACCCTTTCCTTTTGTGGGTGCTCCTCTGTCCCTCTGCCGTTTCTGTAAGCTAGGGTCAGCTGCCCTGTTCTGTGACTTGGGAATCTCTGGGATCGAACCAAGCCTCAGCCTTGGGTCTTATTCTGGGTAAACCGTTAGCTACTAGTCTTCGGAACCTGTGTGCTAATTTGTCCGGGTTTAAGTGATCTCTGTCTATGCCCCCACTACACGTGCTTTTGTACACCGGCCACAGTCAGTCTGCGAAAGCCTGTGGGGGTTCTCCTGTGAGCTGCACCGTTTTCTCTACTCTCGAGAAGGGACTCCCGTCATTGCAGCCCATAGCTTCTAAAATGTCTTTCTGGATGGCAGCAAGTATTTTCTGTCCTCTTTTGCTCTCAGTAGAGAGGAACTGGTCCAGTTTGCTGTCTCGAGATAGGAGAAGCATCTTTGCCATTTCTGCATCATCACACCCATTAATATTCCCGGCCTGTTCCACTTCCACAAAGTGAACCGAGGGGTCTCCCTTTGGAGTTAGCTTTCCCAGGTGGCTTATCATGGCCCTAAGCTGGTGGGGAGTGTGGGGGACCACAAACTGACTTTCCAGGGGCCCGAGACCCCCGTTAAGAGTGGGCGGGCCAAACTTCTGTTGCTGGACCGGGCACATTGGCCCTGGTTCTGGCTCTCCCTGTTCTGGCTCGCCTCCCTCTCTTCCCTGCGTCCAAGCCGAGCTGAAACTCAGTGCCACAGGTGGTGGTGGTTGACTATCCCTGTCCGGCCCGCAACTGATTTGCCCCCCCTGCTGCTGCACCGGTGTAGTCACTGCTGCCACAGGTGGTGGCCGGGTTGTTTCTTCCTTCTCTTCCAGGTTTACCTGGGGCGTACCCGGGCTTATTAGGCATACCATGCCTATTGCCTTGAACAGAGCAAGGTTTAAACTTTTAATTTGTTGCTGGCAGGGACCGTGGTCTCCTGATTCAAACCCATTAGTGCTAGCTATTTTATACGCTACTTGCACATCTTTTAATCTTTCCTGGAGCTCTTTTACTTGTAGGGTGAAGCGAGTGCTTTCCTCCCTCAGTGACTTTTCATTACTTTTGGCCTCGGTAACCTGACATTAAAAATAGCCCTGACTGTTTTTAAACCTTTCCATTATTTGGGTCCTTTCCTGTTTTAGCTGACGGAGTTCTCCTGATAATCTTTCTTCTGACATAACCCTTTCCTGGTAGCTCTCTGCACATTCCCATAACCCTGCCTGCAATGTTTCATTCATTCTGTCTAGCAGTTAGACCTGTTGCTGTAGACAGACCAACCAAATTGCTTTCTCTACTGCTTCTTTGTGATCTTTACTTGCTGTCCACTGGGCTGCATCGTCAGCTGGACGCTCAGCGCGCAATCGACTAAACACCCATTCCTTAGTTACATTCACTTTCTTATACACATAGGAGGAAATTCTCTCTTCCATTTTGGTTCTTTGCCCCAAACCAGCAATCTCCACATCACACCCCGTGTAACAGAGTCCTGCCGCAGTCGTCATTTTGTAAGGGGAGGGGGGAGGGGGTGGTGTTTGTGGTCTCTGAGGGGTCAGGTTCCCTTCTGACCAACTTGAGCGGTTTCGAATCGCTCCCCCTCCCTTGGGTTCTGCACTCTGGATTTATTTGGGGGGGGGGGTGACAAAAGTGCAGAGGACACTGGTTTGATGCAAAGAACTTTGGTTTTATTACAGTGAATGTAATACAGGCTTATTACTCTAGTAAGAAAATACACGGCCAAACTTACAATCACTCTAATAAAGAACAAGACAAGGAAAGGTACAAGGTCAAACTTAGAATCACTGTAATAAAGTACCATACACTACACATTCAAAGGGGGTTGCAGTAAAATTATACCTCCCACCTCCCAATACCTAATTCTAGCTCGGTTAGACTCCAGGGCAGGGACTTATGTTTACCAATCCTTTTGATAGTTAATGGTAGATGGTGATGTTCTTCCTTCCTTCAGGACTTTAAGACTTCGAGGCTGGAGAAGTTAGTTTTACAACTGTCACATTGGTTTCTCTCCTTGTCTTGATGAGGTAGTAGCGACCACCTCTCTCCCCCACTCTCTCTCTTCGTCTTCTCGTCTCTCCAACCTCTGTTGAAAACAGTGGCCAGTTATACGATTTCAGTGTTCTAATCTTGCCGCCCAATCTGTTCACAATCCTTTCTATCATTTTGTCGGGCTTGGTTCTTCTTTGTAATATTTTGTCGGGTTCGTTAAAGTTGATATGTCTTGGGTGGGTTGATCTTCGAAAAACTGTTTCCTGATGGAAAAATTAGTTTGGTAACTGCAATGACCTTTTGTGCTTAGTCTTTCGCATACAGGCTGGATTGGGCCTCTTCCTGATGTATATGCTGAAATGGTTTGTCCAGACCCATGTTGATGGGGAGCTATCTCTGGGTGATAATGTGATGGTCATGTCTCTTGTGGAGGAAGATTTCCAAATACTCATTCTTCCAGACAGGTTAGCTCAGTTCTCACACCCAGACAGTTCCAATAATCAAATGGGCTTCTTTTGTTCCATAGGTCTGTCCACAGGCTTGAATTTGTCTTGTAAAAGTTCATAACGCTATTAAAGTTCGTAGTTTCTTGCATAAGCACTTTAGTGTTCCAAACTTTTCGGTAGATAGTCCCAAATTAAGTTTCCTTTTGAATGAGCCCAAACACAGGGGGGGTTCTGGTGAATTTTGCTCTCTGCAATGCCCATTCATGCTCCCATCTGGCGCTAACAGGTGCTGCTAATCTTTGAATTTCTAGCCCCTAGAAACTGAAAGTATAATAGAGCAGTCAGCACGGATTCCACAAGCGAATCCAGAGACTGTACCAATACTTACAGAGGGTCCTGAGACTGTACCAACACTTAAAGAGGGCACTGAGACTGTACCAACACTTACAGTGGGTCCACAGGCTGTACCAACACTTAGAGGGTCCAGAGACTGTACTAACACTTAGAGGGTCCAGAGACTGTACCAACACTTAGAGAGGCCAGAGACTGTACCAACACTTAGAGGGTCCAGAGACTGTAACAACACTTAGAGAGGCCAGAGACTGTACCAACACTTCGAGGGTCCAGAGACTGTACTAACACTTGCAGAGGGTCCTGAGACTTTACCAACACTTACAGAGGGTCTAGAGACTCATTAGCCTCGGTCCAAACATGGACAAAAGAGCTGAAATGCAGAGGTGAGGTGAGAGTGACTGCCCTCGACATCAAGTCAACATTTGACCAAGTGTGGCATCAAAGAGCCCCAGTAAAACTGGTCAATGGGAATCAGGGAAAACTCTCCACTGTTTGGAGTCATACCGAGCACAAAGGAAGATGGTTCTGGTTGTTGGATCATCACAGCCCCAAAACATTGTTGCAGGAGTTCCTCGGGGCAGTGTCCTTCATCAATAACCTTCCCTACATCAGAAATGGGGAAGTTCACTGATGACTGCACAGTGCTCAGTCCATTCACAGTCCGTGCCCACATGCGGCAAGACCTGGAGAACATTCAGGCTTGGGCTGATAACTGTCAAGTTACATTTGCACCACACAAGTGCCAGGCAATGACTATCTTCAACAAGAGACAGTCTAACCCCCTCCTCTTGGCATTCAACAGCCGAATCCCCCACCATCAACATCCTGGGGGTCATCATTGAGCAGAAATTTAAGTGGACCAGCCACATAAATACTGTGGCTACAAGAGCAGGTCAGAGGCTGGGTATTCTACACCGACTGTCTCACCTCCTGACTCCCCAAAGCCTTTCCACCATCTACAAGGCACAAGTCAGGAGTGTGCTGCAATATTTTCCACTTGCCTAAATGAGTAGAACTCAAACAACACTCAAGAAGCTCGACACCATCCAGGACAAAGCAGCCGCTTGATTGGCCCCCCATCCACCACCTTAAACATTCACTCCCTCCACCACCGGTGCACCGTGGCTGCAGTGTGCACCATCTACAAGATGCACTGCAGCAACTCAACAAGGCTTTTTCAGCAGCACCTCCCAAACCCGCGACCTCCACCACCTAGAACGACAAGGGCAGCAGGCGCATGGGAAAACCATCACCTGCAGGTTCCCCTCCCAGTCACACACCATCCTGACTTGGAAATATATCGGCCGTTCCTTCATAGTCACTGGGTCACAATCCTGGAACTCCCTCCCTAACAGCACTGTGGGAGTACCTTCACCACATGGACTGCAGCGGTTCAAGTAGAAGACCCACCACAACCTTCCCAAGGGCAATTCGGGATGGGAATAAATGCTGGCCTTGCTGGCGATGCCCACATCCCATGAATGTATACATTAAAAGTTTAAAAATTATTAACAGAGGATCCAGTGACGGTACTAATATTTACTGAGACGTTATTATAATTTACAGGGGTCCAGAGGTGGTACTAATATTTACAAGAATTACATAAATTGCATTTATATTTAGTGGATCTGGAGACATATTTTCATGGAATCAAGAGTAGGTACCAGTATTAACAGAGAATCTAGAGATTGTACAGAGGAGCTGTTAATATTTACACAGGATCCAGAGAAAGTGGTAATATTTACAGAGGATTAAAAGATGGTACTAATTGTTGTATATGCAGACTATGGATGTACTCTCTGTGTAGTCACTGTGTGGTTACATAAGATGGAGACTTGGTTACCTGATGTATTATCAATAAGGTTTGCATTGTGTATTTCCATGCTGGCACCACTAAAGGGTGCAACTGGTGGAGACCAGGGGTTTCCTGCCCTGGTGGCAGCTCCCAGTATAAAAGGCCGCACACCATGTTTGTGCCGACTCTGGAGTTTGGAATAAAAGACCAAGGTCACTACAGTTTGAGTACAACACATTGCCTCGTGGAGTCATTCATAAGTACATTATAGACATAACACTAATATTTAGAGGGGATCTAGATAAAGAAATAATAGGTACAGGTTATGCAGATACAGTGCTAATAATGACAGTAGGTCCAGAGAAGGTGCTGATGTTTACACAGGGTGCAGAGATAGTTTTATTATTTACAGGGGACCCGGAGACTGTGCAAATAGCAACAGAGGATCCAGAGACTGTGCTAATAGCAACAGAGACTCCAGACACGGTACTAATGTTTACAGGTTTTCCAGAGATGGTACTAATATTTACACTGGGTCCCAGCATGATGTATAACATTCCTGTTATGTCCTTGCCTTACAGTTAACCTACTGACGATTGTGATCCTGACTCGGGGAAAGTGCGGTCTCTCCAAATGTTCACTCGTTACCTGGTGGCCATGGCAGCAGCGGATCTACAGGTCGTTATCCTCGACCTGATATTGAGGCAAATTCCAGTTCGTTTTTCGAGTCACTTCCATTTCGTGATGTCCATTCCTGTGTGTAATATCCACGCCGTCCTGCTGTATGCAGCCACAGACTGCTCTGTCTGGTTCACCGTCACTTTCACCTTCCATCGATTTGTGGCCATTTGTTGCCAGAAGCTGAAAACCAAATATTGCACTGAGAGAACAGCGGCTGTGGTTCTGGGAACAGTGACTGTGCTGAGCTGTTTAAAGGATATTTTCTGGTATTTTATGTTAACGGGTAAATATTACCTCGACAACGATCCCTGGTTTTGTTATAGACGAGATGGTGTTGTTGGTTCAACAGTCTGGGCAATAATCGAACTCCTTCATTATATTCTCAACACTTTTGTCCCATTTGTTCTGATCCTGCTGCTCAATGCTCCCACCGTCAGACACATTTTAGTGGCCAGCAGAGCTCGCAGGAGACTCCGGGGTCCCAGCCATGGGGGTGGTCCCAGAGACCCTGAGATGGAGAGCCGCAGGAAATCTGTCATTTTACTGTTTGTTACCTCGGGGAATTTCATCCTGTTATGGTCAACGTATGTGGTGTATTCTATATGCAACCGACTGTGGTACATTGGATTTAATGCTGTATCTCTACCTCTCTGTGTACAAGAGCTGGGCTTCATGCTGCAACCCCTGAGTTGCTGCACCAACACTTGTATTTATGCTGTGACCCAGACTAAGTTCAGAGAGCAGTTAAAGAATGTGAGGAAATATCCCTTTAATGTAATTGTCAAATGCATTAAACAATAAGAGCTGAAGATTTTCCAGCATCAGAACTGAATCCTATCTTATATTTTCACCAACCAGCTCACCCTGTGATATAGACACAGTGGGTCTGCTGTCCCCGGGGTCTGTGATACACAGTGGGCTCGGTCTGCTCTCCCCGGGGTCTGTGATACACAGTGGGCCTGGTCTGCTCTCCCCGGGGTCTGTGATACACAGTGGGTGGGGGAGGGGTCTGCTCTCCCCCCGGGGTCTGTGATACACAGTGGGCTCGGTCTGTTCTCCCCGGGGTCTGTGATACACAGTGGGTGGGGGAGGGGTCTGCTCTCCCCCCGGGGTCGGTGATACACAGTGGGCTCGGTCTGCTCTCCCCGGGGTCTGTGATACACAGTGGGACGGGGGGGGGTCTGCTCTCCCCCCGGGGTCTGTGATACACAGTGGGCCCAGTCTGCTCTCCCCCCAGGATCTGTGATACACAGTGGGCCCGGTCTGCTCTCCCCCCAGGGTCTGTGATACACAGTGGGCCCGGTCTGCTCTCCCCCCAGGTCTGTGATACACAGTGGGCCCGGTCTGCTCTCCCCGGGGTGTGTGATATACAGTGGGCCCGGTCTGCTCTCCCCCGGGTCTGTGATACACAGTGGGCCCAGTCTGCTCTCCCCCCGGGGTCTGTGATACACAGTGGGCCCAGTCTGCTCTCCCCCCGGGGTCTGTGATACACAGTGGGCCCAGTCTGCTCTCCCCCCGGGGTCTGTGATACACAGTGGGCCCAGTCTGCTCTCCCCCCGGAGTCTATGATACACAGTGGGCCCAGTCTGCTCTCCCCCCGGGGTCTGTGATACACAGTGGGCCCGGTCTGCTCTCCCCCCAGGGTCTGTGATACACAGTGGGCCCGGTCTGCTCTCCCCCGGGTCTGTGATACACAGTGGGCCCAGTCTGCTCTCCCCCCGGGGTCTGTGATACACAGTGGGCCCGGTCTGCTCTCCCCCCGGGGTCTGTGATACACAGTGGGCCCAGTCTGCCCTCCCCCCGGGGTCTATGATACACAGTGGGCCCGGTCTGCTCTCCCCCCGGAGTCTGTGATACACAGTGGGCCCGGTCTGCTCTCCCCCCGGGGTCTGTGATACACAGTGGGCCCAGTCTGCCCTCCCCCCGGGGTCTATGATACACAGTGGGCCCGGTCTGCTCTCCCCCCGGGGTCTATGATACACAGTGGGCCCGGTCTGCTCTCCCCACGGGGTCTGTGATACACAGTGGGCCAAGTCTGCTCTCCCCCCAGGGTCTGTGATACACAGTGGGCCCGGTCTGCTCTCACCCCGGGGTCTATGATACACAGTGGGCCTGGTCTGCTCTCCCCCCGGGGTCTGTGATACACAGTGGGCCCGGTCTGCTCTCCCCCTGGGGTCTATGATACACAGTGGGCCTGGTCTGCTCTCCCCCCGGGTTCTGTGATACACAGTGGGCCCGGTCTGCTCTCCCCTGGAGTCTGTGATACACAGTGGGGCAGGGCGGGGAGGGGATCTGCTCTCCCCCGGGGTCTATGATAAAACAACAACTTGTATTTATATAGGGTCTTACGTGGTAAAATGTCCCAAGGTGCTTCATAGGGGCGTAATCAAACAAAATTTGACACTGAGCCACGTAAGGCGATAGTAAGGCTGTAATATATACTTCCACCCAGTGAACTACTGCTCCACCGAGTAGATTACTGTGGTAATGCAGCCATTGCTGTTTATACAATAAAAGCATCAGGTGACTTGGTCACCTGACAACTTCCTGAGTTGAAGCCATCTTGTAAGTGTGTGTTTGTGATGTCATAGTGAAGATCCCATGTTGGCGACGTAGGATCAGATTTCTGGATACCGTAGCTGAAATTTTTGTTGGTGGATGATCCCAGCCAACAACAGAGAGACTAGCGAGGCCCTTTCTGTTGCAGCACAACTAAAAATCCCAGATAAATTACAAGCACATTTGGCTGAACTGAAGAGTCCAGATGGCCGTGCCCATGGGAATAATAGGACGCTTTGGTGAGTTCCATCATGACCGAGAGATGTTTGGAGCATATGTGGCGGCTAGAAAAGTTTTTCATCGCAAATAGTATCATCGAACTCCCCGATAATGAAAACCGTAACCGGGCGGTGTAACAAAGGAAACGGACTATTTTCCTGACTGAAGCAGGCCCCGAGGTGTATGAAACCCTGAAAAATGTCCTTGTTCCCATCATGTCAAAGGACACATCACTTACGGAGATTCTAACCAATTTAGAACATCACTACCATCCTGAGCCCCTGGAGATTGCTGAAAGTTATTATCTTGGAATATGAGATCAATTAATTGATGAATGTATCAGTGAGCACATTTTAGCATTAAAAAGCTAACTATTCGCTGTCATTTCAGAAACTTTCAGGACTGAGCATTACATGTTTTTGGGCTGAAAACTGAAGCAATCAGAAGAAAGTTGCTGATACCCCTAACTTGACTTTTGATTTTGCTTGTCAGACAGCTATGTTAATGGATATAACGGACCAGTACTCCCCAGAATTTTGTACCATTTCCAGTCGTCAGACAACCGAGGTGAATCACCTGCAGGTTAAAAGAAAAAGGCAGTTGGGCCCCAAGGCCTCAGCACCTGGCCAAGGTAACAGAGCATTGAAGTTGTGCAATTGGTGCCTGGAACAACACATAGCTCAAAGTTGTCCACATGTGAAGGCAAAGTGTTTATTCTGCAAGAAAACTGGGCATCTTGCAAAGGCATGCCAACTGAAGAGTAAATCAACTTTCAAGACTATAAGTAGAAATCCACAGAGATTACATTGCATAGAAGAAAAGCAACCGGTCAAAGAGATACATGTCATCAGAAGCACAAGAGTATCGAACAACGATTCGAAAAGTATCGTCATCCAATTAGATGTTACAGGAACCAAGATACTCATGGAAATTGACACTGATGCATTCATGAGCACAGTCCCGGAATTGCTATGTCTCGACAAGTTGAGTGATTTTCCACTGGAGAAGTCAAAGATAGAGCTGTGAGGCTACTCAGGAGAGCAAATCCCTGTGGTAGGATGTATCACCATACTGGTGAAAAACAAGGATCAGTTTCAGAGCTTGCCTCTCTTAGTAGTGGCAGGAGACAAGCCTGCATTACTAGGTAGAAATTGGTTGGGATCACTGAAGCTGGATTGGAATGAGATTTTTCAAGTTGAAACGCGATTTGCATCGAAAGATGATGTCCTGAAGAAGTATCCGAAGGAGTTCTGCAAACCAGGCAGTCCGATCCAAGGCTTCAAGGTGAGTGTCAGAGTACAGAAGGATGTTCGACCAATTTTTTTCAAGCCATGTCCCGTACCATATGCACTCAAGGAGAAAGTTGAGCAAGAACTCAAAGGCCTAGAGACTGAGTACATTATCTCAGAGATAGATCAATTTAATTGGGCTACACCCATTGTTGTTGTACCTAAGACAGATGGTAAGGTAAGGTTGCGTGGTGATTATAAAGTAACTGTAAACCAGGCTCTTGAGGGTAATTGCCCCAATACATTGCCAAATGTAAAAGATTTGTTCATAACACTGACAGGTGGTCAGATGTTCTCAAAGTTGGATCTTACAAATGCCTACTTACAACAGGAGCGAGATGAGGAGTCCAAGTCATGCAGATGTTGTATTCAGGCCCCCTCCTACAGATGTTGAATTATGTCCCCTTTATATATTTGGAATTGATTCCCTCTCCTACAGATGTTGAATACTGACACACTCCTACAGATATTGAATTCAGGACCTCTCCTACAGATGTTGAATACTGACACACTCCTACAGATATTGAATTCAGGACCTCTCCTACAGATGTTGAATACTGACACACTCCTACAGATATTGAATTCAGGACGTCTCCTACAGATGTTGAATTTGGAACGCATCCAACAGATGTTGAATCCAGGCTCCCTCTAGATATTCTCTGGATTCTGGGGCAGTCCCAGCAGACTGGAAAACTGCAAATGTAACACCCCTATTTAAAAAAGGAGGCAGACAAAAAGCAGGAAACTATAGACCAGTTAGCCTCACATCTGTGGTTGGGAAAATGTTAGAGTCCATTACTAAAGAAGCATGAGCAGGACATTTGTAAAAGCATCATTCAATCAGGCAGAGTCAGAATGGATTTATGAAGTGGAAGCCAAGTTTCACAAATTTCCTGGAATTCTTTGAGGATGTAACGAATGGGGCGGAAACATAGAAACATGGAAAATAGGTGCAGGAGTAGGCCATTCGGCCCTTCGAGCCTTCACCGCCATGCAATAAGATCATGGCTGATCATTCCCTCAGTAACCCTTTCTTGCTTTCTCGCCATACCCCTTGATCTCTTTAGTCGTAAGGGCCATATCTAACTCCCTCTTGAATATATCCAATGAACTGGCATCAACAACTCTCTGTGGCAGGGAATTCCACAGGTTAACAACTCTCTGAGTGGAGAAGTTTCTCCTCATCTCGGTCCTAAATGGCCTACCCCTTATCCCAAGACTATGTCCCCTGGTTCTGGACTTCCCCAACATCGGGAACATTCTTCCCAAATTTAACCTGCCCAGTCCCGTCAGAATCTTATACGTTTCTATGAGATCCCCTCTCATCCTTCTAAACTCCAGTGAATACAGGCTCAGTTGATCCAGTCTCTCCTCAAATGTCAGTCCAGCCATCCCAGGAATCAGCCTGGTGAACCTTTGCTGCACTCCCTCAATAGCAAGAACGTCCTTCCTCAGATTAGGAGAACAAAACTGAACACAATATTCCAGGTGAGGCCTTACCAAGGCCCTGTACAACTGCAGTAAGACCTCCCTGCTCCTATACTCAAATCCCCTAGCTATGAAGGCCAACATACCATTTGCCTTCTTCACTGCCTGCTGTACCTGCATGCCAACTTTCAATGACTGATGAATCATGACATCAAGGTCTCGTTGCACCTCCCCTTTCCCTAATCTGCCGCCATTTAGATAATATTCTGCCTTCGTGTTTTTGCCCCCAAAATGGATAACCTCACATTTATCTACATTATACTGCATCTGCCATGCATTTGCTCACTCACCTAACCTCTCCCAGCCACCCTGCAGCCTCTTAGCATCCTCCTCACAGCTCACACCACCACCCAGTTTAGTGTCATCAGCAAACTTGGAGATATTGCACTCAATTCCTTCATCTAAATCGTTAATGCATATTGTAAAGAGCTGGGGTGCCAGCACTGAACCCTGCGGCACTCCAATAAAGAAGATTATGGTCACACTAAGTTTAGTTCACGGTACTCAGCCTCGTGGAGTTGTTCTATACACTATAATTGGCGATGAGTAACAGAATACGAACCTTCACGCAACCATGGCTGCTGTTGGAATATTAGAGAGATTCATAGAGCGTGATGATTGGGAAGCCTTTGTCGAGTGTCTCGACCAGTATTTCGTGGCCAACGAGCTGGAAGGAAACACTAACGTGGCCAAATGCAGGGCGGTTCTCCTCACCGTCTGTGGGCCTAAAACATACGGCCTCATCAAGAATCTGCTTGCACCAACAAAACCAACGACGAAGGAATATACAGAGTTGTGCACGCTGGTTCGGGACCACCTCAAGCCGAAGGAGAGTATCCTCATGGCCAGAAATCGTTTTGACACGCACCATCGCTCCGGGGGCCAGGACGTGGCGGATTATGTCACCGACCTGAGATGCCTTGCGGGACCTTGCGATTTTGGAGCTGCGTTGGGGCAAATGCTGCCGGACTTTTTCATGCTAGGCATCAGCCACGAGGTCATTCTTCGAAAGCTGCTGGCTGCTGAAACCCTAGACCTGAGCAGGGCCATCGCGATCGCCCAGGCATGCATGGCCATGGACGATAACAACAAACAGATATCTTCTCAACATCGAAGCTCACCGGCAAGTACTGTGCATAAAATGACGTTGCTAGCAGGCCGAACTGCACATGGCAGGGCCTATACGTCTGCGGCTGCAAGACCTGTGATGACTCAGAGTCCTCCATCGGGGGTGAATGTGAATCCATTAGCACCGTGTTGGCACTGCGGGGGTAATCATCGGGCCCAGCAATGTCGATTCAAGCACTACATGTGCAAAGGCTGCGCAACGATGGGGCAGTTCCAGCGAATGTGCAAACGTGGCAGAGGATGATCGATCCGGCGCGGATCACGCAGCACAGGCAACTTAACCCAGGAAGAAGTGTATGGGGTACATACCTTCCCCACCAAGAGCCCTCCTATAATGCTGAAAGTCAAATTAAATGGAGTTCCAGTATCCATGGAGTTGGACACGGGGGCGAGTCAGTCAATAATGAGCCAGAAGGCTTTCGATAAACTGTAGGGCAATAAAGCACAAAGGCCCAAACTGAGCCCAATTAATGCAAAGCTGCGTACCTACACCAAAGAGCTCATACCATTGATTGGAAGTGCGGCAGTGAAGGTATCGTATGATGGAGCTGTGCATGACCTATCATTGTGGATTGTTCCAGGCAATGGCCCAACGCTGTTCGGCAGAAGCTGGCTAGAAAGATTAGATGGAATTGGAACGACATCAAAGCACTATCTTCAGTGGATGACGCCTCGTGTGCTCAATTGCTGAGCAAGTTTTCCTCGCTATTCGAATAAGGCATCGGCAACTTCACAGGAGCCAAGGTACAGATCCATCTGGGCCCCGATGCACGGCCCATCCATCACAAGTCTCAGGCGGTTCCGTACATGAGGTTGAACTGGACAGACTCCAACGCGAAGGAATCATATCGCCAGTCGAGTTCAACGAGTGAGCCAGTCCAATTGTTCCGGTGTTGAAAAGCAATGGCACGGTCAGAATCTGCAGAGACTACAAGGTCATCATCATCATCATCATCATCATCATCATAGGCAGTCCCTCGAAGCGATGATGATTTGCTTCAACGCCAAAAAGGAATGAGTTCATAGGTGTTTCAATGAAGGACCTAATATTCCAGATCCTGAACTACATCTTGGAGAGTGAAAGATGCCTGTGCGTGGATTTTTTTAACGTGTGGTGGCCGTTGTACACCAGCCACCACATGGGCTTGACAGAGCTAGGTCTTGGTCTAGTGGCAAGGGGATCCAAGGCGACTGGAGACCAGCTCTGCTGCAAGGACCAAGTGCGCACACATATAGTCTTCGCACTCTATGCTGAAGGTAATGGTAGGTGCCAGTGAGATGGGTTTAAGGATACAGTTGCTAATGGAGAAGAGGCAGAGGCTATCTTTGCTCTCCAGGATGATCTTGACATAGTTGGTGGTTTTGTCAGCGAAGACAGAGGCCAAATAGCTTGATGTGATGTGCCCCAGTTACACGCAAGTCTTCACCCCTTGGATTTGATGGAGTGAAGATGGCAGCCATAGCGGTGACTGGCCAGGATGGGGCACAGTGAAGATTTTACTGGCGACAAGGACATCAAAGATGGAGGAGAGGGAAACACTGAACAGACTGAAAGCTGCAAAAGTATCATGGTGAGTAGCTGAGCAGTTGGGAGTTTTAAAGTGCAATTGTAAGTGACCTTGTTAAAACCTAGGACATTTTTGTTCCATTGAACCATATTTCACTTTTGGTCCCAGTTCGGATGTCAAAGCATTAAAGGGATGTAACTGTTGCCATGAATCAAGGCTCCTTTAGTAGATTACTGCATTTACAGTCAGCTGTCCAGCTGTGGCTGGATCATCATTACTCTCTTGTATCTCACATCTCCTACCCTTTCTGTGTTTGCCCCTGAAAAAATCATTTTCCCTCAAGTCACTACAAGGTAACGATTAACTGAGTCTCACTACAGGACCAGTACCCGCTGCCCAAAGCAGATGACCTGTTCGCAATGTTAGCGGGGGGGAAGTCGTTCACCAAGTTGGACCTAACCTCCGCCTATGTGACACAGGAGCTGGCTGAATCAACATGCACAAAGGGCTGTTTATATACCACAGGTGCCCTTTTGGGATTCGCTCGGCAGCCATTTTCCAGAGAAACCATGGAGAGTTTGCTGAAATCTGTTGTGCACCGTTGTGTTTCAAGACGACATCCTGATCACCAGTCGTGGCACCATCAAACATCTACACAACCTGGAAGAGGTTTTAAGTCGACTAGACAGAGTGGGATTCAGGCTGAAATGCTCCAAGTGTGTTTTTCTGGCGCCAGAAGTAGAATTTTTGGGGAGGAAGATTTCCGCAGACGGCATCAGGCCCACGGACTCAAAGACAGAGGCCATCAAGAATGCACCCAGACCACAGAATGTGACGGAGTTCCTGGGACTCCTCAACTATTTCGGTAACTTTCTACCCGGGTTGAGCACGTTGTTAGAGCCTTTGCACATGTTGCTACGTCAGGGTGATGACTGGGTTTGGGACAAATCTCAAGACACAGCCTTTGAGAAGGCCAGGAACCTGCTATGTTCAAATAAGTTATTTGTACACTATGACCCATGTAAACATTTAGTGCTAGCTTGGGACGCCTCATCATACGGGGTCGGCTGTGTGTTACAGCAAGCCAATGTATCGGGCAACCTCCAACCGGTTGCATACGCATCTAGAAGTCTGCATAAGGCTGAAAGAGCCTACAGTATGGTCAAGAAAGAGGCGTTAGCATGTGTATATGGGGTTAAGAAAATGCACCAATACCTGTTTGGACTTTGGTTTGAGCTTGAAACTGACCACAAGCCACTCATTTTGCTGTTTTCAGAGAGCAAAGGTATAAATACCAATGTTTCATCCTGCATCCAAAGATGGGAACTAACATTATCCACTTATGACTATGTTATCTGCCACAGACCATGCACTGAAAACTGTTTCCATTCTTTCTTTTGCCTAACCCATCCTTTAACTTCGTGCACTCTGCTCCCTACTACCGCCCCTGCGTCTGACTGTGCCTTGGACTCCCTGAGCTCTGCCTCGAACTTACCAACCTGCTCATCTAGCAGTTGGACTTGTCTTTGCAGACAGATGAGCCATATCGCCTTTTCAATACTGCGCCTATGCTCCTTGCCCTCCGTCCATTCTGCCGCTGCGTCCGCTGGACACTCATCATGGAACAAGCCTAGCACCTATTTCTTAGTGATGTTCACCTTCTTAAATACATATGAAGAAATCCTTTCCTCCAGTTGGGATCTTTCAGCAGAAGCGCAGTCTATGACTGATTTACACTCCTTTTACCCGGGTCCTGCCGTGGTCACCATGAGATGTAAGCGGTTTTAATACTAGCCCAATTGCTAGACCGACGGTTCGAATCGCCCCCACCTTACGAAAATTCTATATCCCGGGATTTTTATTCAGAGTGTAAATAGAATAAGTCACGGACAGGAATGTTTCGGAAAAATCGTATTTACTTTATTTGGTCGAACATACACTGGCCAAAACATGCATTACTAAACAAAATCACTGTCTCTGTGGAGAATAAAATCCAGGTTACAAACAACACACATACAATATAGGAATGAGACCTAGTAACATGCAGTAATTCCCTGGCGGATTCTAACCCCACCCCTACCAACGAATTACTCAGTCGAAGCTCACGCCCCAGAATAGCCCTGAAAAGCTTCACTTCTGAGAAAACCCTGAGCCCTTAGTCTCACCCAACTTGCCTGGGATATCTGGCTACTGGCTTGGGACACTAGCGACCATGCTCACCACCACACGCAGCCGGTTTCGATCGCTCTTCTGCGGAACTGCGGCTTCCTCCTTGGTGGAGTGAGAGCGAGAGGGAGAGAGAGCTCTCTCTAGATACAAGCTGCAAGCTGCCAGCTACAAGCTTCACCTACAAGCTTCACTACAAGCTCCAAGCTCCAAGCTAAAAATAAAGTGGAAAGCCCCTGTTTTTATGGGAGTCTTGCTACCTACTATCTTTCCCGCCAATCTTTAAAACCCCTTTGTTTCTAAGCACGGGTACTTAGTCAGTGATGGGCCATCCAACCCATGTGTATTGGGCTGATGGCTCTTAATCTGGGCATTTCTCTCAGTCTTTGTGTTGGGAAAGACCTGGCTCCTCTTTGACTGTCCAGGCTAGTGGATTCATTGTTCTGCTATCCTTCTGAGATGGAGGTGACAAGTGCTTTTGCATATTAGAGAGGCTTTGTCAGTGGCCCCCCCTTCCTGGCCAACAGCTCTTTTGTCAATATTCATGGCTCCCTTCCTTTAGCTGGGACTGGTGGGCAAACCTGTACTGGATGACTGACAGTTCGTTTGTCACAGCTAACTGCCGTGAGGTCTCTGGAGTATTAAAGCCCCCCAGCTTTCTCACGTATCACGCAGGGTGAGCCCATCACAGGGACAATACCCTCAGAAAAACCCATAAAGTCCACAAAATATTTTCGACTGAGTCCATTCTTTAAACAGAGATTTTGCGATCTCTTCAAGCCAGGGACCAGGGACCCAAGGAGCCAGGGAGCCAGGAACCCAAGGAGCCAGGGACCCAGGGAGCCAGGGACCCAGGGAGCCAGGGAGCCACGGAGCCAGGGAGCCAGGGAGCCAGGGACCCAAGGAGCCAGGGAGCAAGGGAGCCAGGGAGCCAGGGACCAAGGAGCCAGGGAGCCAGGGAGCCAGGGAGCCAGGGAGCCAGGGAGCCAGGGAGCTAGGGACCCAGGGAGCCAGGGAGCCAGGGAGTCAGGGACCCAAGGAGCCAGGGACCCAAGGAGCCAGGGAGCCAGGGAGCCAGGGACCAAGGAGCCAAGGAGCCAGGGAGCCAGGGAGTCAGGGAGCCAGGAACCGAAGGAGCCAGGGAGCCAGGGAGCCAGTGAGTCAGGGAGCCAGGGACCCAAGGAGCCAGGGAGCCAGGGAGTCAGGGACCCAAGGAACCAGGGACCTAAGGAGCCAGGGAGCCAGGGAGCCAGGGACCAAGGAGCCAAGGAGCCAGGGAGCCAGGGAGTCAGGGAGCCAGAAACCGAAGGAGCCAGGGAGCCAGGGACCCAAGGAGCCAAGGAGCCAGGGAGCCAGGGAGCCAGGGACCCAAGGAACCAGGGAGCCAGGGAGCCAGGGAGCCAGGAAGCCAGGGAGCCAGGGACCCAAGGAGCCAGGGAGCCAGGAAGCCAGGGAGCCAGGGAGCCAGGGACCAAGGAGCCAGGGAGCCAGGCACCAAGGAGCCAGGGACCCAAGGATCCAGGGAGCCAGGAAGCCAGGAAGCCAGGAAGCCAGGAAGCCATGGAGCCAGGGAGCCAGGAAGCCAGGGAGCCAGGGAGCCAGGGAGCCACGGAGCCAGGGAGCCAGGGAGCCAGGGACTAAGGAGCCAGGGAGCCAGGGAGCCAGGGAGCCAGGGAGCCAAGGAGCCAGGGAGCCAGGGAGTCAGGGACCCAAGGAGCCAGGGACCCAAGGAGCCAGGGAGCCAGGGACCAAGGAGCCAAGGAGCCAAGGAGCCAGGGAGCCAGGGAGCCATGAACCGAAGGAGCCAGGGAGCCAGGGACCCAAGGAGCCAGGGAGCTAGGGACCCAGGGAGCCAGGGACTAAGGAGCCAGGGAGCCAGGGAGCCAGGGAGCCAGGGAGACAGGGACCCAAGGAGCCAGGGAGCCAGGGAGTCAGGGACCCAAGGAGCCAGGGACCAAGGAGCCAAGGAGCCAGAGAGCCAGGGACCCAAGGAGCCAGGGAGCCAGGAAGCCAGGGAGCCAGGGAGCCAGGGAGCCAGGGAGCCAGGGACCAAGGAGCCAGGGAGCCAGGCACCAAGGAGCCAGGGACCCAAGGAGCCAGGGAGCCAGGAAGCTAGGGAGCCAGGAAGCCAGGAAGCCAGGAAGCCATGGAGCCAGGGAGCCAGGAAGCCAGGGACCCAAGGAGCCAGGGACCCAAGGAGCCAGGGACCCAAGGAGCCAGGGAGCCAGGGAGCCAGCGAATGTGATGGGATCCACTCACGCCTGCATTTAAATGGGACATGAACACTGCCATTTGTGACTGTGTCATGGGGCAGCAGACTGGCCTCACTGTGTCTGTATATCGATCTATCCTTGGCCCCCTCCTAGTTTTCATCGACATGTTGCCCCTTGGCGACATCATCTGAAAACACAGCCTTAGTTTCCACATGTACGCTGACCTCACTACCACTTCTCTCGACCCTTCCACTGTCTATAAATTGTCAGGTTGCTTGGTTGACTGAATGAGCAGAAATTTCCTCCAACTAAATATTGGGAAAACCGAAGGCATTGTCTTCGGTACCCTTCACAAACGCTGTTCCCTGGTCACCAACTCCATCTCCCTCCCTGGCAACTGTCTGAGGCTCAATCAGGCTGTTCGCAACCTTCTGAGCTAGTGTGATATTTCACTCCAAGCTGAGCTTTCGATCACATATCGGCACCAGCACTAAGACCGCCTATTTCCATCTCCATAACATTGCCTGACTTTGCCCCTGCCTCAACTCATTTGCTGCTGAAGCCCTCATCCGTGCCTTTGTTACCTCCAAACTTGACTATTCCAACGCACTCCTGGCTGGCCTCCCACATCCTACCCTATGTAAACTAGATGTGATCCAAAATTCTGCAGCCCATGTCCTAGCTCGCACCAAGTCCCGCTCACCCATCACCCCTGTGCTTGCTGACCAACATTGGCTCCAGGTTAAACAGCACCTTGATTTTAAAATTTTCATCCTTGTTTAAAAATCCCTCCATGGCCTCGCCCCTCCCTATCTCTGTAATCTCCTCCAGCCCCACAACCCCCCGAGATATTTGCACTCCTCCAATGCTGACCCATTGCGCATCCCCGATTTTAATCATATAATGTGGAGCTCCTGCTAGTGGAACTACTGCTCCTCCTAGTGGACTACGGTTGTAATGCAACTGTGGTTCGGGTGGGAGGCAATGGGGGGGGGGAGTGGGGCAGAGCTTGACAGACACATGTGGAGAAAAATGCAGTGCAAATAGTTACTCCCATATAATAAAAGGATCATGTGACAAGGTCACATGACGAGTTCCTGTAGAGCCATCTTGCGTATGTGTATGAAACATAGAAACATAGAAAATAGGTGCAGGAGTAGGCCATTCAGCCCTTCTAGCCTGCACCGCCATTCAATGAGTTCATGGCTGAACATGAAACTTCAGTACCCCCTTCCTGCTTTCTCGCCATGAAGAATATATCACAAGTCACTCCACCATTGGTGACCATGCCTTCAGCTGACAAGACCCTAAGCTCTAGAATTCTCTTCCTAAACTTCTCCACCTCTCTACTTTTCTCTCCTTCGATAAGATGCTCTTAAAACCTACCTCTTTGACCAAGCTTTTAATCATCTGCCTTAATATTTGCTTACATGGTTCGGTGTCAAAGTCTGTTTGATAACACTCCTACAAACCAACTTGGCACATTTTACTACATAAAGACCCCCCCACCCCCCCGCCCACTGTATATCACAGACCGCGGGGAGAGTAGACGGGGCCCACTGTGTATCACAGACCCCGGGGAGAGCAGAACGGGCCCACTGTGTATCACAGACCCTGGGGGGAGAGCAGACCGGGCCCACTGTGCCAATGTGTATCACAGACCCCGGGGGAGAGCAGACCGGGCCCACTGTGTATCACAGACGCTGGGGGGAGAGCAGACCGGGCCCACTGTGTATCACAGACCCTGGGGGAAGAGCAGACTGGGCCCACTGT
This sequence comes from Pristiophorus japonicus, assembly GCF_044704955.1. Lineage (NCBI taxonomy): Eukaryota > Metazoa > Chordata > Chondrichthyes > Pristiophoridae > Pristiophorus > Pristiophorus japonicus. The sequence continues at coordinate 294,772 of NW_027254358.1, forward strand.
GTATCACAGACCCCGGGGAGAGCAGACCGGGCCCACTGTGTATCACAGGCCCCGGGGGGAGAGCAGACCGGGCCCACTGTGTATCACAGACCCCGGGGGAGAGCTGACCAGGCCCACTGTGTATCACAGACCCTGGGGGGAGAGCAGAAAGGGCCCACTGTGTATCACAGACCCTGGGGGGAGAGCAGACTGGGCCCACTGTGTATCACAGACCCCGGGGAGAGAGCAGACCGGGACCACTGTGTATCACAGACCCTGGGGGGAGAGCAGACTGGGCCCACTGTGTATCACAGACCCTGGAGGGAGAGCAGACTGGGCCCACTGTGTATCACAGACCCCGGGGGGAGAGCAGACTGGGCCCACTGTGTATCACAGACCCTTGGGGGAGAGCAGACTGGGCCCACTGTGTATCACAGACCCTGGGGGGAGAGCAGACTGGGCCCACTGTGTATCACAGACCCCGGGGAGAGCAGACCGGGCCCACTGTGTATCACAGACCCCGGGGAGAGCAGACCCACTGTGTCTATATCACAGGGTGAGCTGGTTGGTGAAAATATAAGATAGGATTCAGTTCTGATGCTGAAAAATCTTCAGTTCTTATTGTTTAATACATTTGACAATTCTATTAAAGGGATATTTCATCACATTCTTTAACTGCTCTCTGAACTTAGTCTGGGTCACAGCATAAATACAAGTGTTGGTGCAGCAACTCAGGAGTTGCAGCATGAAGCCCAGCTCTTGTACATAGAGAGGTAGAGATACAGCATAAAATCTAATGTACCACAGTCGGTTGCATATAGAATACACCATATACGTTGACCATAACAGGATGAAATTCCCCGAGATAACAAACAGTAAAATGACAGATTTCCTGCGGCTCTCCATCTCAGGGTCTCTGGGACCCCCCCCCATGGCTGGGACCCCGGAGTCTCCTGCGAGCTCTGCTGGCCACTAAAATGTGTCTGACGGTGAGAACATTGAGCAGCAGGATCAGAACAAATGGGACAAAAGGGGTGAGAATATAATGAAGGAGTTCGATTATTGCCCAGACTCTTGAACCAACAACACCATCTCGTCCATAACAAAACCAGGGATCGTTGTAGAGGTAATATTTACCCGTTAACATAAAATACCAGAAAATATCCTTTAAACAGCTCAGCACAGTAACTGTTCCCAGAACCACAGCCGCTGTTCTCTCGGTGCAATATTTGGTTTTCAGCTTCTGGCAACAAATGGCCACAAATCGATGGAAGGTGAAAGTGACGGTGAACCAGACAGAGCAGTCTGTGGCTGCATACAGCAGGACGGCGTGGATATTACACAAAGGAATGGACATCACAAAATGGAACTGACTTGAATAACGAACTGGAATTTGCCTCAATATCAGGTCGAGGATAACGACCTGTAGATCCGCTGCTGCCATGGCCACCAGGTAACGAGTGACACATTTGGAGAGACCGCACTTTCCCCGAGTCAGGATCACAATCGTCAGTAGGTTAACTGTAAGGCAAGGACATAACAGGAATATTATACATCATGCTGGGACCCAGTGTAAATATTAGTACCATCTCTAGAAAACCTGTAAACATTAGCACAGTCTCTAGATCATCTGTTAATAACTTCAAATGTATTCATTCATGGGATATGGGCATCTCTAGCAAGGCCAGTGTTTATTGCCCATCCTTACTCATCGTTGGGAAGGTTGTGGTGGGTCTTCTACTTGAACCGTTGCAGTCCATGTGCTGAAGGAACTCTCAGTGCTGTTCAGGAGGGAATTCCAAGATTTTGACCCAGGGACGATGAAAGGAAGGTGATATTGTGGTGTATCTGTAAAGCATGCACTCCCGTGTTCCGCCACCAGGGAGCTCATCCCCTGAAGTCCCAAGGGATCACAGCATCCCTTGGGAGCACTGTATATAAGCCAGCCCCGAAGGCCTGTTCTTCACTCTGGAGTGTTTTATTAAAGACTGAGGTTACTGTTACTTTAACCTCCCTGTGTGCAGCCTCATCTGTGTTAGGAACACAATAACTGGCGACGAGAATATGAATCCAATGTAAAGATGCAGCAAACTGTGGGCATCCTGGAGAAGATCTCGGAGGGTGAGGACTGGGAAGCCTATGTCGAATGGCTAGACCAATACTTTGTAGCCAACGAGCTGGACGGAGAAGGAAATGCTGCAAAAAGGAGAGCAGTCCTCCTCACAGTCTGCGGGGCACCGACCTACAGCCTCATGAAGAATCTTCTGGCTCCGGTGAAACCCACAGATAAGTCGTATAAGGAGCTGTGTACACTGGTTTGGAAGCATCTTAACCCGAGGGAGAGCATGCTGATGGTGAGGTATCGGTTCTACACGTGCCAGCGATCTGAAGGTCAGGAAGTGGCGAGCTACGTCGCCGAGCTAAGGCGACTTGCAGGACAATGTGAGTTTGATGGCTACCTGGAGCAAATGCTCAGAGACTTTTTTGTACTGGGCATTGGCCACGAGACCATCCTATGAAAACTTTTGACTGTCGAGACACCGACCCTCAGTAAGGCCATTGCGATAGCACAGGCGTTTATGTCCACCAGTGATAACACCAAATAAATCTCTCAGCACACAAGTGCTAGCAATGTTCATAAATTAACTGGAACTGTGTTTGCAAGCAGAAATGTATAGGGCAGAACCCACGAGTCTGCAACTGCCAGCAGGCCTCAGGTGCCAGGTGATTCGGAGTCCCCAACAAAGGATGAATGCAAGGCAATTCACACCTTGTTGGCGTTGTGGAGGCTTCCATTCAGCCTATTCATGCCACTTCAAAGGGTTTGTTTGCAAGAGCTGTGGAACAATGGGGCACCTCTAATGAGCTTGCAAATGAGCTGCAAGCTTGACAAAACCTACTAACCACCACGTGGCAGAGGAAGATCGGTCCATGGTGGATCAGAACAATTTCGAGCCTCAGAGAGAGGAGGCAGATGCTGAAGTACACAGGGTGCACACATTTTCGATAATGCTAAACATAAAATTGAATGGCTTACCCGTAGCCATGGAACTGGACACTGGCGCTAGCCAATCCATCATGAATAAAAAGATGTTTGAGAGACTGTGGTGCAACAAGGCATTCAGACCAGCCCTGAGCCCCATCCACACGAAACTGAGAACATACACCAAAGAGCTTATCACTGTCCTGGGCAGCTCCATGGTCAAGGTCACCTACGAGGGCACGGTGCACGAACTGCCACTCTAGATTGTCCCGGGCGATGGCCCCACATTGCTTGGAAGGAGCTGGAACTGGGATGACATCCGAGCGCTATCACATGTCGATGAGGCCTCATGTACCCAGGTTCTTGACAAATTTCCTTCCCTTTTTGAGCCAGGCATTGGAAACTTTTCTGGGACGAAGGTGTGGATCCACTTGGTCCCAGAGGCACGATCCATTCACCACAAGGCGCGAGCGATACCTCACATGATGAGGGAGAGAGTGGAAATCGAGCTGGACAGGCTGCAACGCGAGGGCATCATATCCCCAGTGGAATTCAGCGAGTGGGCCAGCCCGATTGTTCCAGTACTCAAAAGTGATGGCACGGTCAGGATTTGCGGCGATTATAAAGTAACTATTAATCGTTTCTCGCTACAGGACCAATACCCGCTACCTAAGTCAGACGACCTATTTGCGACGCTGGCAGGAGGCAAGATGTTCACCAAACTCGACCTGACTTCGGCCTACATGACGCAGGAGCTGGAGGAGTCTTCGAAGGGCCTCACCTGAATCAACACGCAAAAGGGACTGTTCATCTCCAACAGATGCCCGTTTGGAATTCGGTCAGCTGCAGCGATCTTCCAGAGAAACATGGAGAGCCTACTTAAGTCGGTACCACACACGGTGGTCTTTCAGGACGACATATTGCTCATGGGTCGGGACACCGCTGAGCACCTACAAAACCTGGAGGAGGTCCTCCAGTGACTGGATCGTGTAGGGCTGCGGCTGAAGAGGTCGAAATGCGTCTTCAAGGCAACAGAAGTGGAGTTTTTGGGGAGAAAGATCACGGCGGATGGCATTCGGCCCACAGACGCCAAGACAGAGGCTATCAGGAATACGCCCAGGCCACAGAATGCCACGGAGCTGCGGTCGTTCCTAGGACTCTTCAATTATTTTGGTAACTTCCTACAGGGGTTAAGCACCCTTTTAGAGCCCCTACATGTGTTATTGCGCAAGGGTGAGAACTGGGTATGGGGGAAAAAAATCCCCGTTGAAATGCAAGAGCTAATCAAGCTGTTCCAGCAGCGAAAGGACGAGCTGTCCATTCAGGCAGACTGCCTGTTGTGGGGTAGCCGCGTAGTGCTACCCAAAAAGGGCAGGGAGACGTTCATCTCGGATCTCCACAGCACACACCCGGGTATAGTAATGATGAAAGCGATAGCCAGATCCCACATGTGGTGGCCCAGTATCGACTCTGACTTAGAGTCCTGTGTACAGCAATGCAGAGTATGTGCTCAGTTGAGCAACGCACCGTGAGAGGCACCACTAAGTTTGTGGTCCTGGACCTTCAGACTATGGTCGAGGATCCATGTCGACTATGCGGGCCCGTTTTTCGGTAAAATGTTCCTGGTGGTGGTGGATGCTTATTCAAAATGGATTGCATGTGAAATAATGTCGGGAAGCACCGCCACCGCCACTATTGAAAGCCTGAGGGCCATGTTTGCCACCCACGGCCTGCCTGACATACTGGTCAGTGACAACGGGCCATGTTTCACCAGTGCTAAATTTAAAGAATTCATGACCCGCAATGGGATCAAACATGTCACCTCGGCCCCGTTTAAACCAGCCTCCAATGGGCAGTACAAACCATCAAACAGAGCCTTAAACAAGTCACAGAAGGCTCACTTCAAACCCACCTGTCCCGAGTACTGCTCAGCTACCGCACGAGACCCCACTCACTCACAAGGCTGCCCTCGGCTGAGCTACTCATGAAAAGGACACTTAAAACCAGACTCTCGCTGGTTCACCCTAACCTGCATGATCAGGTAGAGAGCAGGAGGCAGCAACAAAATGTAAACGATGGTCACACCACCGTGTGACGGGAAATTGATCTGAATGACCCTGTGTATGTGCTAAACTATGGACATGGTCCCAAGTAGACCGCGGGCACAGTGATAGCTAAAGAAGGGAATAGGGTGTTTGTAGTCAAACTAGACAATGGACAAATTTGCAGAAAGCACCTGGACCAAACGAGGCTGCGGTTCACAGACT